>NW_024347791.1:12959325-13018564 GCF_902729225.1 Pteropus medius | reverse complement strand
GAGGGGAAGGGAAAGTGGTCTTACCTCTTGGAGGGATTCCTTGACCTCGAGTACATGGCTACTACTCTTTTCAAAGTGGAAATTAAAAATGAGACCCTCTCTACTCTTGCTGCATATCATAAGAAGTTGTTTTTGCCTATAAGAGAAAGTATGCCCAGCCCACTGTTATTCCTTGTAATCAAAGACCACTGAATAAGCAACTGTTGTTAAAAACATATAACCACAAGCTATTATTAACCATTATGCATCAATAACATAGCATGCAACAAATGTTCGTATAGCGTGTGCTAACCACAGAGCAGAAGAAAAAAAGAAAGAAAAAAAGGCACAATTCTAATTAGATCTAAAAATGTATCCCAAATGTGCTTCTAATCACTCATCGCCTTCGCTCTGTTGCCTTTTGAAGTGCCTCAGAGGCATTAAACACTTCACAAAAGGGGCCATAGGTGACATATTTCCTCATTCTTTCCAATTCCAGACAGCAGCTCACACACGTCACAACATAAAGGTCACAAATACAGACAGACGCTTGTTCAGAATACAAATGTTGTTGGGCTTGTTTTTCTCCCAGGAGCCCTTCATCCCAGTAAGTTGTAACAGTAATACATTTGGCAGTCTGTCCTGTAATGTGCCAGGCTGTGCCCTATTGTCTACTCTGAGGTTTGAATTCACAGAAGGTAGGCTTCACAAGGCCAAGGGCTGCTTAATAATTTGACAATTATTAACTCAGTAGCAAAAGTAACCTTAGAGATCACTGACTCAACCTCTCGATCTTGTACAACATCCCCCCACCGGATGCCAGCTGGCTTTTGTTTAGTGACCAATTCTGAGGGGACTTTTTGCGACGGCAGCCAGAAGGCAGGATGCATGGCTGAGCTTCTTGGGATTCTTGTATCTTCCTGACAAATGTTTGGGCAACTGAAACAAAGAGAAGCTGCAGAAAGAGGAGGCCAAGGAGTCCAGGTGAAAGGAGACAGGACTGGGAGAAGTAGAAAAGTAGTAACAGTAAAAAAAGAGACAGAGAGCCTAGGAAACAGATGTGTAAAGAAGGAGAGGCAACTACAGAACCGGAAAGAAACTTTGAAGTGGAAAAGGCTCTTCTGAAAACTGATAGGGTTCATGAAAGTGAAATCTTCTTGTGTGTGATCAAGAAGGATCACTACTTTGTTTTTGCTAAAAGAGCACTGTGAACCCCGTCTGGAGAGAATGTGGTTAGAAATATGACGTATTCGGTTTATGTGTGGTGCCAATTTGAGGGCAATATAGCAATGACTATCAAAACTTTAAACACATGTGCTAACGATCTCATTGTTAAGGGTTTATCCTACAGACAAATACAAGAGCTATATGTACTATAATGTTCACTCCTTTGTTTGTACTTGCAAAAAACTGTAAACACCCAAATGTGCATTAAGAGGAAATTAGTTAAATAAATCATGGTATGTGCTAATACTAAAAAGAATGAGGTACACCTACATGTGCTGATGTGGAATGCTGTTTACACTGCATTCAGAATCAAGCAGGTTGCCGAATATAATCTTATATATACTAAGTTACCACTTGTGAAAAAATAGATGTGGATGTATATGCATATATAGGATACCTCGTTTTATTATTTTTTACAAATATCTCTGAGGTATACCTGGGTTTTTTGTTTGTTTTTTGTTTTGTTTTGTTTTGTTTTGTATTTGCATTGGAAATATCAGGAAGGATAAAAAAGACACTTCATCTCAGGTTATTTCTGTAGGGGATAGAGATTTTGTTGAGAAAATTTTATTTTCCATTTTACAACTTCTTTTCCTTCTGTCTTACCATCACTAGCTGACAACTAAGCTAATGAGACACAGATCTCGGTGGCCACATATGACGAAGAATACAGACTTTACAAAAACAATTTAGAAAAGTCATTAAGCAAGTAAGAAATAAAACAATAAACATAGGATTATACAAATAATTAATAAAGTACAGTAAGAGTAAAAGAGAAGAAATACAGGGTGCACAAGATCAGAAGAAGTTGGTTGAGAGATTTCGTTGCTCTAATGTGATTTTTCCCTCAATAAACAGTAACTGCATGCCAAAGTACTATAAATTAGTTTTTGAGCATTGGCGGCCAAAAAATATAAGGTGTATAAGGAGCATTTTCGCATGCTTACCGATGCCTTTAATCAGGTGGCAGTTTAGAAGGTCTACAGATTCCACTTCTCTGGAGGCTTTAAGTCGATTCCTGTTAAAAAAAAAAAAAATTATCTGTTTATGCATTCCCTGCTTTGTTGCAGGAAGGGTCTAAATAGGCTTATTAGCCACACAGAAAATACAGCATAAATCTAAAGCAAAGAGAAGATAGAAAGACAAAAGTAGGAATATAAACAGCACATAAATGAAGTTAAAATAAAAATATATACCACAAAGTCTTCAGGTGAACATGGGTTGTAAAAGAAAATCAATAACTCAACGAATAAAACTTCTAATGCAGGTTCCTATGCAAATATAAACCTGGAACCAGGTCACATTTCTCGCAGCTCTAGTGTTATGGGAAGAGCTCCAGATGCAGAACCAGGAGCCCTGTCTCACTTCTGAGGACCCAGGGGAGCTGAGAAATGCTCAGCCTTCTGCAAGATGACATAGTGACTGAAGGGGATCAACAGAAAACGGCATTGTTCAGAGCCACAGAAGACACTCCACAAATAGTTATTAAGAAATAAGTTAAGAAATAAGTGGAGAAGGTCCCATCTCCAAGACAATATTTACTAGGGTGATAAAGCGCCGCCCACTTTAGCAAAACTACTTGCTATGGCTGTGTCACAAAAACCAAAGTGGAGAAACAGTGAGAAAATGTTGAGCTCTAGTAAAATATCTTCCCCCTTCCTTCCTACCCTAGAGTAGAGGGCCACAGAGATGTGTTTGGGCAAAGGCATGTGGGATCTATTGTTTTGAAGGCCACATACTATAGGCTTCGCCTTTCTTCTCTCATTGTCTCACCTCTTTCTGTTCTCTACACTCAAAAATAATAATAGTTCTCGCAGAGTAGTTTACATTTTCCAAAGTAGTTCACATATCCAGTCATTTAAGAGACCAAAGGACAATTCTGTCTCTCTCTTATTCACATCCTTGACAGCTTCTGACTTCTAGACACTGAATATGAGGAAGCCTTCCAGTTTCTCAACAAAATGGAAGAAAGCCTAGGCCTGGGTTACACAGAATCACCAACAGGTGGCGGCAACTACTATATATGCTGTCAATGCATATCATACATAAAGTTTCTAATTAAAGTGTCAATCCATATGTATGTGGAATCATAGAACTCAAATAGAAAACTTAAAAAACTTAAATTTCAAGAACTTAAATTTCTTGAAACAATTCATCAATAAAGCAATAAAAGAAAAATAAATGGATAAAATAAATATGTAAAATATATAGATGGAATAAAAATTTTAAATAAATAAAATATAAAAAAAGCAACAAAACATACACTATCTCTCACATTTACGAGTTGCAGGAGAGATTTCAAGGGAAAACATGTATACTTAGGTTGCTGCAGCAGCAGCAGCAGTAACATTAGTGATGTAGATACTGTAGCAATAAGACTGCATGACCATCGACAAGTCAGTCCATCTCTAAAGGCCTCAATCTTCTTTATCCATGAAATAAAGATGGGACCAGATGACCTTTGAGGTCCTGCAGACATTATATGATTCCAGAAAAAGGTGTAGATATGTCAGTAGGTCACAGCAGCAGTTTTCATCAAGATTCCGTATCACTCGTTTGGGTGTCAATTTTATGCAACTTACTATTATGCCCATTTGACTATACAAAAACAGTGATAATGATGATTATCATCTACCTTTTCCAGAGATAAACTATATGGATAAAATAAAATTCAGATGTATTTGGACAGTTTAATATGGGGTATTTTTCAGAGTCCATCTAGGTTTGCATAAGTGACTGATGATTACGCTTTGCTAATAGGTCAACAATCTTGATGTAATTGTACAATATCATTTCTAGATATGCAGACTGATTGCTATTAAAACTGAAGTTAAATAAGGGTTGTGCATAACTTCTAGTTAATCAAATATTGTTTTTTTGTCTTTCCTTCATAAAAGAGAGGATTTTGCTTCCATCCTTTGTGGCCCATCAACAGCTTCAAATTCTTTCAGTAGAAAACTGCTAGGTTTTTTGTTTTTTTTTTGCCTGGCAGGACTATTCGTTCCCTACTCTCTGATGGACTTCTGGATTTCAGAATGGCAAACCCTATCAGCTGACAAACCTAAAGCCATTCTCACCCATTTCCTTCCTTGAACCATTCCATTGCAGAGGCGGGCAAGCCAAATATTTGCTTTCCCAGACTCCTTTGTATTTAGGGATAATCATATGACCCAGGCTTTGGGGAAAGATATTTTTGTTTCTGAAAGAAAAGGCAGAGACAAGAAAAGAGCTAAATACCATCACTCTTTCTCCCTACTTTATGATTTGACCACATATACAGTGCTTTGGACTACGATAACTAGTCAGCATCCTTAACATGGCAAGTATGAGGTCATGAAGCAAAGGATCTAAGAACAAAAATATAAGAACCTATTCCTTGATGTGATCATCGACTCAATGGACAAGTTCTAAAATGACTCACCTACAGAGCTTTAATCATGTGAGAAAAATAAGCCCTTATTTGTATAAGCTACCATTAATTTGATGTATGTCCTTGCAGCTGAAAGCATTCCTAAATGATAATAGATCTAGGAAGTTTGGAGAATATACAAGAGAGAGCTATACAAACTTCTTTGGACTAGCAAATCAATAAGTTTAAATGCATTCATGCTAAGAAAAAAAAAAAGATAAATGGTACAAATACAAATAAGTGATATTTTTGCTACAGCCTCCTTGCCCCTTAACAGTATATGTCCATCGCATGCTTATGATGGACTAGGTCAGAGATGGCATGGCTGTTGCCACTCTGCTGTCATGTAGATATTGTAATCAATCACAGCATGCTTCCCTGTAACCCGGAGCTAGCCTCAGACACAATGTTCCAGGCAAACGCTACCAGTCTATTAAAATGGACACTTAAGATGAAAGCTATTTGCCTTCTCTGTTCTAGGATCGTTTTGTTTTTCTAACTTTTATTTTTCATTAACATTCGGTTATTTTCCTTTTAGTTACAAGTACATGATAGGCATAATACAGGAAAGAATATACACTGCCTACCTTCAGCTTAGCCAGCAATCATTCCCCAAATGATGGCCACCAAAAAGGTATACATCAGGGTTCTTAATCTGAGGTCCAGTGACCTTCAAGGAGTCTGTGGGTAAAACTAAGGGATCCATGAACTTAAATGGGGAAAAATACATTTTTAATATAAACTTCTAACAGAAATTGAGTATTTCCTTTAATGATGAGTGTAGGCAACAAACCATAGAACTTTCTATTATTAGCATCTTTAACTCTGTCATTAATAGAAATAAAGACATTGTTATATCACATATCAGTTGTTTTAAATATTTCAGAATACCATTTATACTCACTGCTATCTCAAAATATCTACTGTTAGACATTCACTTACCTCTAGATCTCTTTAAGGCTTTAATAAAGAAGCTCATGTTATTATATCATACATTAGATTTTAAAAATAGTTTAGCAACAGTATTCAAGTATTTAAATTAGTAATAACTTAAATTGTATTTAAGTTTGTTTTGTAATCCTATGTGTTTTGTTTTATGCATTTACAAACATGATGCTGAGGAGTCAAGTCTTCATCAAACTGCCAAAGGGATCTATGCCATAAAAAGTCCAAGAACTCCTGCTTGCACATCACTGTCATTGCAGGTAACTTTTACTGAACACCTACTGTGTGTCTGGCATTGTTCTAGCACTTTATTAGAATGACTTCATTTATATTTCACAGTCCCACTATGGAACAGGTAGTATTATTATCCCAATCCTATAGTTTAGGACACTGAGACACAGAAAGGTGAAATAAAAAGCCAAGGTCTAAGGTATATAGTAGAGCTAAGAAATGAATTCAAGCTATCTGGCCACAAAGCATGAGCCAGTGGTCATTGCCATTAAATCGATCAACGTTTCTTTCACTTGGGAAACAGCGCTACCCATCCAGAGTGGAAGGAGACAAGGGCTGTTGGTTGCCATCTTGCCTCCGTGGGTGGCAACAGTAAGAGGGCACCAGGCGGTGGCATCAACATATCTTGAGCAAACTGCGGCACAGTGTCTGTTACTACCAGGCATTGCTTTGTTCCACATCTCACTGCCTCTGAGTTTACAAGCCACTGATGGGGCTTTATCTTTTAAATACAGACTTAAATACAGACAAACAGGGGCTTTATCTTTTATATACAGACTTGTAAAACCCTTTGGAATTTACCCCTGGGGCCCCCTGTAATGCTTGCACTTAGTAACTAAGAATCTGTGCTTAGGCACGCAAAGCTGGGAAAAGTTTAATTCTATTTATCCATCTGGGACATATTTATGCTAAAAAATTATTCATGTTTAGTTGAAATTTAAGTAGACACCGTGGGGGAGAGAAATAACTTGAGTGCCAAAGTACCACCTCTAAAAAATAGAATAATGAAATAGAAGGCCCCAGATTACAGCAAAAAACAAACAAACAGAAAGACAGTTTTTGAAGAGCCTTTCCTTAAGGGAAAGTGAGAACATGCTGCTTTTCGAAATAGATTTTAAGGATCTGAAAGGAAAAATGCAGTGCATTTGAGCGTGCCACCAAACTCTGTAAAAAGTAGGTACTTGATGTTCTGCAATCATACGGTCACCAGATAAAATACAAGACGCCTAGTTAAATTTGAATTTCAGAAAAATAATAAATGATATTCTAGTGTAAATATGTCCCTGGTATTGCATGGGATATGCTTACAATAAAAAAAATGATTCGTTGTTTATGTGAAATGCAAATTTGCCTGGGCATCCTGTATTTTTATTTGCTAAATCTAGCCACCCATCACTCATCTCAACAGTCTCACATTCGCAGATTTGAGGCTTCAACTATCCAATGAAGTTACCACCCTATAAAGTCGCTGCTCAATAAAGTATATTATAGTCAAGTCTTATAAAGAAAAGATGCACTAAACTGTAAATTACCTATCAGGTGCATCCTGTGTAAATAAGCTTTATTTTCTTTTTCTTAGGTTTGCAAAAATAACATTGATCATTTAAAGGGCTTTAATTTAAAACCTTAAGATTAATAACAAAAAGAATTGTTAACTAAGAAAACTTCAACTTGTAGAAACACTGGTGATTTGAAGTTCAGGGACAACTTAATGAGCTCCTGAATTTTAGTGATCTTGCCTTTGAAACTGACAGCTGGTCAGATCATATAAAATCATCCAACTCAAAAATGTTCTTCAGAGGAGAACTGGGCATTTACATAACATGGAAAATAGGTCAACATGTCTATTTCCTATCTGTAAGCATGCCTTCTCTAATTCTAACCACACTGCACCCTTCGGCACACACACACACTGCTCCTCCTCCTGTATCCTTTATCTACAGGTGAAACTACAACTAACTACTAGACAGTAGGGCCGAAAACCGGTATCACCTATGACTTCTCCCTTCATTTCTGGGTTTCCGGAGTTTGGGCCCCTGTTCTTTTCTCCAAACTACTACAATAACTTAACTAGTTTCCTCCATGTCTAAATTTGCTCTCTATTCCAGAACTTCCCAACTCTAACTGCATATTAGACTTATCAGGAGAATTTTTAAAAATAAAAAATACTCAAGCCTGAGCCCTACCCAGACCGACTGAAGCAGAGTGTCTAGAGGTATGGTCCAGACACCAGGCCTCAGCAGACCCTACTGTGCAGCCAGGACTGAGCGCTACTGCTCTATATCAATCCACCCTTTCGGTTCATCTCTGCACAGCACAACTGACCGCGCTTTACATGGTTCGACAGACTCCAATTTAAAACAAAGAAACAAACAAAAATATACAACAAACATCAAGGGTTCTCCTTTGCCTATGGAAGCAGGCCCCAATTTTGTAACATATTTAACCTTCTCAAAATTCCATCCTTTCCCCGCCCCTACTATTTGCATACCTTAACTTTATCCTCCCCTCAAATCGTCCTATTGCTAGTCTCCAAACTTCCCCACCTTATTCCCTTGGCTCATGCTGCCCTCTCCACCTGGGATGGCCTCCTTTGTCCCCATATGTGTTTCACCTATGCTTCAAGGCCATTGAATGTCTCTTTCTCCTGAACTCCACCTTTAGGTAATGTAATCTTTCCTCTTTAATCCTGTAGAGGTTGGTTGTACCTGCCCCAGACATCAAATTTATACGTTTTATTTCTCTCCTACCCTGATTTAAGGTAACTTCCTTAAGGGTGAGGACTGTGCTTTGCCCTATTAGAGGAGCCTAGGAAAACACATCATATATAGGAAGTGTTCGATATTTCCAGAATTCTTTTGCATGAGGTTTATAAAATTTGAGGGGGTAATTTAGGAACTATGACGTCTAGCCATCCGTGTTTTTTCATTATAACTAAAATGTGAGATGAAGTAGGCTTGTTCTGTTTGGCATTCTGGCTTCAGGGTTCCTGGGTGCAGAGGCAAATAAAGAAGAGATGCAAGAACAGTAGCTGAATATCTCAAATATCTTTGATCCCAGCGCCAAGATTAGAGAGCTTCTCAAACTATGCAGGGAGGAGATGGAGAACAACTTTATTAAGGAGGGAGGCTGGTCTGCACAACAAAGAGAAGCAGCTCAAATGACCTGAAACAAATCTTTGTAATTAAAGTTTCAACGCATGAGGAATCATTTTGTTTTCAAGTTAAAGCACTGGGTTTGTCCCTGACTACTTGCAAAAGCACTTGCTAGTCAATTGACGTAGGAAAGAACTTTGTTATAAACTTTGTTATAAACTTTCTAGCAAGTCTCGAGATTCAGCCCAAACTGCTGGGTTTTGCTGGAAGCTGGAGTTGAAATGAGGGGTTCAGCCAGCTGGAGAACAAAGCAAACAGGAGTTCCTCACCCGCCACAGTCCCCGGCTCTGAGAAGCCCTCCACGGCCTTCGCCTTCTTCAGCAGCCCGCGGCCACCTGAGTCTGGGGACCTGCGGGCCGGGGAGGCGCCGGTGGAGGGCGTCCCGGAGGCTGGCAGCCGGGCCGCGCGCCGACAGCTCGGTCCGAGAGGGCACCACCTACCTGAGCGCCAGGAGCCTCTCGCCCAGCAGCGCCAGCGCTATCCCCAGCAAGCTCAGACCCACGAGCCGCCCCATGGTGCGGGAGCCGGTGCTCCTCGCTCGGGCCTGGCCGGGGAGCACTGTGGGTGGCGCCCGGGTCAGGCTCTGGCCGCGCGGGCTCGCGCTCCGCCCCATCTCGCGGGCAGCCTGGCGCCCAGCCTACTAGGTACGCGGCGGCTCCGCCCTCCGCCCGAATTTGCAACCACAAATCTACTTCCCCAGACACTTTTTCCGGGACAGTGAAACTCTAAATTCCTTCACCTCCTTTCCCAAACAAACATTGCCAAAAGAAACTTAGGCCCCTCACATACTTTTCTCATTTTCCTAATTTTCAAAGACAGTCTTTACTCCATATTCGAGTGAGAAAGAAACTTATAAAGTTTTCAAAATTATTTTTATTATGAGAAAGGATACTGGGTTATATCTTGTGGATTTCATGTTGGAATCACTACTTTTATAACAGGAATTAGATGGGAGGAAAGAAACATCCTATTTCTAGTAATACTTCATCTAGACTAGAGACCTAAGGACGTGGACAGTTCTTTTTGATCTAAACTCAGTTTATGTAAATAAGAACAGTGTTTTTCTTTCTTTCTTTCTTTCTTTCTTTCTTTCTTTCTTTCTCTTTTCTTTCTTTCTTTCTTTCTTCTTCTTTCTTTCTTTTCTTTTCTTTCTTCTTCTTCCTTCCTTCCTTCCTTCCTTCCTTCCTTCCTTCCTTCCTTCCTTCCTTCCTTCCTTCCTTCCTTCCTTCCTTCCTTCCTTCCTTCCTTCCTTCCTTCCTTTCTTTCTTTCTTTCTTTTCTTCTCTCTCTCTTTCTTTCTTTAAACAACCATAACTTGAATAAAGGAAAAAAGTTTAAAAGGGAAACTTACCCAATCAGATTGAGACAGTTACAGTTAAGTGAGTATGCCTGAAATAAGCTTCTCATGGTTGCCAGTATTTAACTGACATCTTGCAGTATATAGGCAGGAAAGGTCACAATTGCCAATTTTCAACAAATATCAGTTTTATAAACAACCAGTACATAAAAGCAGACACAAGTTTGCTTTTATGCTTAAATGCTATTCTACTTCTGCATGTGTGTATCTCAGATTCAGTCCTAGGGGATATGAGATTATATCGGACGGTAGATACAGGGCTAAATAGTTGTCTTTGTGTCACAGGCCCCTCCAGACACCTTCTCAAAATAATATTTATAAATGCATACAATAAAACATACAGGATTGCTAAGGAGGACAATTATATTCAAATGCAATTATCAAAATATTCTTTTAAAAGTTTGTGCTATAGTAATACAGTCATGTAATGTGTGATACATTATTAACACATTAAATAAACAAGATTTAGCATCTTTCAAATAGTGATGTTTCAAATGTATATGTTATTTCAAGACACCTCCAACAATGTAATGAAATAATGAAAATAACTATTTCCATTAGTGACAAAGTCACAAATACTACTAATGTTCTTGAGGTTTGTTTTCTACTTTCATTGAATTCCATTGAGGGACATGCTAAATTCCATTTGAAATCAATATTTTTCTCTTATCAGAGGTCATAAAACCCCTAGAATTCTATCTATGGACAACTTTGGTTAAGAATTCTGCCATAGTTACCCTATGCCCAAGTATGGAGGGGTGGGATCTCTTCTCTAGGGACATTTTTAGTGTCAATTTTTAAAGAAGAGAAGAACCTCACATATGAAATTGGAATTTAGAATGAAGACTTAGAAAGTGGGCCTGGTACTATTGTCAGATCTGTCTTAGGTCTGAGAATCTTTTCCTAAGGATTCTGGATAGTGGCAAGAATATAAAACTATGCCTCTTGGACTTTAGGACAGAAGCTAGACTTCAAGCCTTCCCACATGAGCCACAAAATTAGGAAATCTTAAATGTAAATAAGATTATCTTGTGTGCTATTCTCTATTCTCTGTGTCGATTTCTCTTTTGCTATTCCAAGTTTGTTGTGGTTGTTGTTGTTGTTTTTCAAGTCGCATTCTTAATAATTCAGCCCGGTTCAGCTGAAATTAAAGGACTGAAGGTCTGTATCTTTTAGGATGCATTCAAGGTAGCAAAGCACTGCTCTTGGGCAGACTCCCTCTTCTTCCTTTGCCTATGTTAAACATCATTAATTGATTCTAACGGTGTTTCTCACCAAACCTAGGCTTGTCCTCACAATCTTTCAATCAACAACAAAAGGGACATAAAATCCCTGAGGTAGCCACTGACAGACCTCAATTCAGGATGAAGCTTAGTTGCCATCTTGGTGTTGGGCCACCAATGGGAACAATGTTTACGTCAGAGGCATTTGTGGTAATGAATTTTCACTGGGCTTTCAAGTCCAGTAAAACTTACCTAACCTCAGTGTCAGAGAATGTTGGAGACATCTCAATTTAATTTTGTGAACGTGACCAGTGAGTTTCCTCAAACTTGATTTCCGAATTCCTTCATTACTTTCTGTGAAAAGTAGCTCCATACTCTTTCTCTTTCTGAGTGTTGCTGTTGAAAAAACTTCTGCAGAAGTAGCCTCCTCCTAACCCCTACTCCCACCACCATTCTAGTATTAGGAATTGCCATTTCTCACAGGCGAATGGGTAAGAGAGAAGTTTCCTGATTTGGAAATCAGAAGCCTTTCTTCTCCATTATAAGAGGATGAAGAAAACTGTTTATTAACTTTTATAGTACATATTAGTTATTAAATCGTATAGTATAGCTTAGCAATCTTTTGATATAATCTGAGTTTATAGCCACACCAAGAATTTAACCCCAGGTTTATGTAATCTCATATGAAAATTATTTCTGACTCTTAAATAACCAAATTACCCAACACAAAACAAACTTGTTCTGAAACTTATTTGTATGCTGGTAACTCCTTACACTTGGTATGAAACAGTGTTTCTAAAATAATGACATATAACTAGTTTATATTAGAAATTTAATGGTTCTTAAGCAAAATTTTAGAAATAATAATACCTTTTGTTAATGCTTCTCAAACCATGTGCAGTGAAGGACAGGTTTTTCTTTGCCTTTGTAAAGTACAATGAAAATAAATTACTAGAAAATGAAGTAAAAAATCAGACATACATAGTACAAGCCCAAATCTTTTATTATTTGATTCAACAGACATAAAATTACTTTGTCAAATGCCTATAACAGTTTCTAAATGTTCATTCTCAAATTTTCATACTTATCTCACCATGGACCAGAAAGAAAGAATTCACAGACTGAAAATAGTTGTGGGAGCACTGTCAGTGGACTGCCTTTCACAATTGTACTTTTAACTCCTTAAAGTTCTCTGCAGTGTATTATTATGTGCAATGTTTATTATGTGACTCATGATTATTGCCATTATATGTACTATGCGATGGGGAGTTGATCTCCATATGCCTTTTATTTCCTTCCTCTCCTTACTTTTGTCTTAAAAAGGGGGCAAATCTTTTAACACAAAAATGTATTCAAGAGATATTATAAAAGGTAGTTATTATCAGTAAAAGAAAGATTTGCTTTGTAGACACTTCACTCTAGGGCTTCTTGGAGGGTAAAGGAGACCACTCCCCTCCTCCCTACCAAGCCATTTTCTGAGAATTCCAATATATTGAAATGTAATAATAGAAAATGGTTGTATATATTGTTAATATTTATGGTTAAGAAAATAACATTGAATAATGTGAACTTGCTGTTTGAAGAAGTAAAAAAACACACACAAATACAAAATACAATGTAATATACTAGTCACAAAATAATTATGCAATTTATCTAAAAATATTTATTCCTGGTTTACTACAGGAGTGATCCAATATAAGAAAATTTATATTAAGATCCCATTTCCACCCTTGGTATATCTTCTGTTAATTGTCAAATAATAGGATTGCTATTCCTTTTCTATCCATGTGAAGAACAGAGTTGAATGAACTGACAGTGAGTTGTAGAAACTGATCTCCTGTCAATTCTAATGAGAGAGTCTTTAAAACTAGGTTGCTTTTCATACTTTACTTCAGTTAGCATTTATTGAATATGTTCTGCATCTCCAAGCAGGAATTTCGAATTCAAAACTCACTGCCTCACTTCCAATATTTATATAATCTCATAAGCCTTTATTACCATGGCATGCCATCGCCATGAGAGGCGCAGGCTTCCTAGGCAATTTCATCCTCCAGGCTCTCTTCTCATATTGCTGGGTGCTTTCCCCCATCTCCCTGTTCCCCAACCCAACTTCCAAAACTCTTGTTGTAGCCTCTGGAACTCGTAGTCAAAACAAAATCTCCTATGTCTTCAGCGTCCTCTCTAAATATTCTCTTCAACTTTCTGTGTTAATTAGTGATCCCCAACCCTGACACACTTTCCCTTCCGTCCTAGAATGTTCTAGCTCCTGGCTCACAATCACTTTCTTTTATACTACACTGTCAATATTCTTGGTGGTTTAAACATCCAAAGATGTACAACCTTTCCAGACCCCACTTTTCAGATCCATGACCTCCTTCCCTCCAGTGACCTTGTCTCTACCCTACTGAGTCACATTACTCCAAAGGTGCTACTTTAAGATGTTGCCATCTCCAAAGTCTCAGTTTTAAGGTATCATTTTACAATCACCATCTCTTATCTTTTTAGTTCACTCCCTTTGTTACTTCACTTTTGAAAATTCTTTCATCCCGTTTTGATGTCTGACTTCTTTTAAAAAACCGTTCCCTTTCACTACATACATACTCCATTTAATTCTACTTTGCATAGCGCTGATTCTTTATAATGTGATTTTTACTAAAATAACATATATGGATGTAAGTCCCATGTGAAATGTGGTATACGGTAACGACGTATATTTTTCCTAGCTCTGAGAGTGACAATATAGTCTTATCCAGTAAGAACTAGTGAGAAACTATTCTGGTAATTTCTTCAAATAGGTGAGTTTTCTAAAAAATGTACAATTTCCTCCTTTAAGTACCCTTTCGTGCCATTTATTCTTTGTTCTCGTGAACAGCTTTGACTCATACAGGCTGACAAAAGGAGTGCAAGTGATAAAACCGGGCCTGCCACAGAAAATAAAGGAAAAGCATCGTGGTGCATTTCAGTTTTACAGAGACTCAAAGCCAATTCAAGGAAACATCTGAGGAACAAAGGTAAAGATTAGCCAGCTGACCATCAGATTTTAAGTCTAGTCCTTGACACTGTCAGGGACATCATAACCTGACTGCAGCCTGGTGAAGAGGACAGCCAGCATTTTAATGAATGGAAGCGGAAAGCAACTATTGTTGGGGTCAGAGATGGGACAGTGATGGGCAGTGGGAGAGGTCAAGAGCTATCTCTGTTGGGGGCAATGTTATAAAGAGCAGAAAATTATTCACTTAGTTAATGCTCCCATTTCCAGGAAGCTCATTCCCTTTGCTAATGAACTATGTGTGTAAAGCACAGACAAGTGGGAGGAATTTAAATTTTATTTGATATGTATTATTTTAGGAGAATAGATATGAGAATCTTAAGAAATTACTTTTAGAGAGTTGTTTTCTTTTCTGCCTTTCATTAATTTTCCCTATGAGCAGTGTTTTACTATTATCATTATTTCTTCTTAAGCCTGTACATTTTCTTTTTATTATTTTATATTTCACAGAAGTTGTGGAGCTTGAATTTGCACGGTGCCTTAGGGGAAAGATGAGCTCACTTTTAGCATGGGAGAAAGGGGCTGGTCTATTTCTTTAGATAGTGGTTATCATATATGTTGACTTAATACCTTATGATTTAAAAACATAATAGCGATTTACATGAAGTACGATTAATTACAGAAATGGAGGGGAAATGCTAAATTAAGTCCTCAGTATTCTTCGTAACCTTCCGTTTCATTTCTAACGGCCTCTATTACATTCTTTGACACAGATACATTTTTAAAAATCTTAAAAAGTAAGTCTTGTGACTCTTCTATGTGAGAAGAAATTGAAGTTACTTGAGTGTCTTAAGAGTCAAAATTGAAGCCCACTCTCACACAATCTACTCCAAAGATTCCTCGGCATGAAATGCAGGAATCACCCACTTTTTTTTTTTTTTTACTTACTTGGAATTCTCCACCTCTGCTCTGTATCTTATTTCTTGTGTCTCTTCTCTTTTCTCCACTCTATGGTATACAACTTCTGTCTCTTTCCTTTAATGATCTACACAGAACCAGTAAGACAATTAATGCATGTGGCACTGAAGATTCAGGTAGGTGAGGGATGGAGTAGAGTCACATCACGGCACAGCCAAATCAACAGTATAAAAGTTATTATTAAGTATCCTTATTTTATCTGCCCTTGTTCTAGTTTCCAGTCATTTTCAACCCTGGATGTTTCTCTCTGGTTCTGGTTCCTCCTTGTATCCAGTTATCCCACCATGTTCCTGAGCCATCAATCTGTTTCTCCAGCACCTCTTTCTACCTCTTGGGTTTCCCGGGGCAAAAAGAAAATTCTCTGCATTTTCTTATTGACCCAGGAGAGCACTAAAGGATGTTTCTCTACAAATAATGCTGTATGGCCTTTTGTTGTTTAATTGTAGCTAACATCCTGACAGAAATGATCTTTATTGCCAGCATCCCTGGACACTGCCCCCTGTCATGGGGAGAGCCACTGCTTATTTGGGGAGGGGACGGTCCTGTAGAGCTCAGTTCTGCCCATGAATTGGGCGTCTCACCTGGATAGTCTGGGACTCTGCCTCTTCTAAGGGTTAACATGTAGGCACAAAGGAAAATTGTATAAAATATTTCATCTCCTGATTCTGGTTTCCAGGTCAGGGTGAGGCTCTCTCCTGTATTGCGCAAGTTTTACACAACTTTAGGAGTTTCGTAATCTTATTAGAATTACTAAAGCCTTAGCCAGAATAGACAATAGGTACTACTGATCTATTTCTTAAGGAAAATAATAATAAATTTAAAACCCATAATTTTACAACCTGATAAAATTTTCTGAGCACAAGATTTTATCAGATAGCAGTAATTTTAATTAAATATCTCATCTTCCAAAAACCTTTGTATATAAGCTCCAGTTATGCCACTTTGTTTTGCCTGTTTGTTCTTCAATACAGGATCATAGATAACCATTTTAAAGGGACCTTGATCCAAGGACACTTGGCTCCAGTACTGGGATGCCACCAGTTTTGCCCTAGGATGAAATTTTTATGCCTAGGATTTTAGCCTTCCCTCTGTCCTCCCTTCTCTTCCAGACCATGCTCCAAATCCTATTTCACATCCTCCTCCAAAGGAATTTTGCCTTTGGCTTTTTGAAAATAACAAGTGTTTCCTCCAGACTACACTTGAAAAATACGGTCTTGCTTGTCCATAGCTTCTCACTCCTAAGCCCCTTTTCAAGCATGCTTTCCTACTTCCTCCAAGAATATACCCTAAATTATTATAAGATGTTTTACCTTTTGCCATGATAATGTTGACAAATACAACTGGACCTTCAAAGTTAGTATCAAAATTACATTCTGAGTCTTGTTTGCATTTTTTAGTTTTGCCCATTATATAAAGCTTCTCACGTGGGAAAGAGGTTGGCAATGGTAGTGATAAGAGAGTGGCTTTGCGTTAATACAAAAGGAGAAAAGCTAACTTCATCTGACAGCTTTGTTCTGAGACAACATATGAAGTCAGTGGTACGCGTACATGTGTTGACCTTGATTATTGAACCTGAAGTGGATACACATAAACTGGTAAAGGATTTTCTTTTTATACAAGCAACATGTGAATGTTTTTGCATGACAAAATATTCAATGTTACTGACTGATAAAATCTCCCTGACCTTTTTCTGAGGGAAAACATCATTCTTAGTTTCATATGTATTCTTTTCTTTGTCTATTATTTTCTTAAATGTACCTATAAAATATAAGGTATTATTGTCTGAGTGTGTATTTTCCAAACAATATTGTCAACTTTTTTTTGGTACTTTGAGGATGGTTTTTTGGTATAGAAAACACCCTTGAGGAGTTATCGTTGGTTTTAAAAATTAATAGTTTATTAAAGTTCAGCTTATGAAACCTAAATCTTATGTTTAAGATAGAGCTTACAAATCTTATTACTCTGTTCATAGCAAATTTTAACTATCACCGTTAGAAGTCTTTGATTAGTATTAAGACCAATTTGTAAAATTAGTTATTAAAACTTCTTTATTTTAAACTGTATTATGAAAGTAATATATTCGATTTCTTTTTCAATGTTCTACATTTAACAAACAAAAATTTCCCAAGTAGCTAAAAAACTCATATTAAATAATATGATATAATATATTAAATTATATATTTATATAATTTAAATTATTTAAAAATTATATAAATTAAATTATAAATAGATGATTCTTACATTTTATACTATTCCATTAATTTTTACAAAACACAGATATTACATTGAAATCACAAACCTAAATAAATTATATAATAATATATTTTAAATTAGAATCACAAATCGTTGTTTTAATAAGCTATTATTTTATTAGACCAAATTCTAAATATTATATGTGTATAGAATATAAAAATATGCAAAATTCTTAACACTAAATTATTAAAAACACAAACCTGTTTGCCTTGACATTTATATTCTCAATTTCAAGTTTTCTTAGGGTCGAAAAATGTTTACATAGTAAATAAAAATTATGTTATCTTACATAATTTTTGGAGTAACTTTCTTATATAATTTTGGGTTTGTTTTTGTTTTTTTTGCATGATGGAGTTTTGTAACAAACTAAGGATATAGATTGTAGAAGATATAGATTGTTATATAATTGGATCACTGTGACAATGTTGGTATGCAATGATCCTTATATGAAAAGTTGCAAAGCGAATAACTGCATAACTTTAAGAGTGGGCTGGTCACAGGTATTGTTTACATCCCTGGATTTGAGTCCTGTCATTATTGGATTAGTCAGGGTTCTCCAAGGAAACAAAACCAGTAGTATGTATAGAGGGAGAGAAAGGGAGAGAAAGAGAGTTTAAAGAATTGGCTCATGGGATTTTGGAGGCTTGGTAAATCCAAAATCTGCAGAATGGGCCTGAAGGCTGGAGACCTAGAGAAGAGATGCAGTTCAAATCCAAAAGCAATCTGTTGACAGAATTCTTTCTTGCTCAGGAGAGGACAGTCTTTCTTTATTAAGGCCTTCAACTAATTGGTTGAGGTTCACCCACATTATGGAGAGTAATCTATTTAACTCAAAGTCCACCCATTCCAATATTAATTTCATCCAGAAAAACACCTTCTTAGAAACATCCAGAATAATGTTTGACCAAATATCTGGGCACTGTGGGCCAGCCAATTTGACACATAAAATTAACCATCACAACATCATTTAAATCAGATTAGACTATGAAATCCAAGCCTAGTTGGCAATATCACTTGCTTAAAATTTGCATTTCTAAGATGAAGATAAATAAATGTATTTCCATTTAACTCTAAAGACCTTTGAGCTTGCTTGAATTTTACCTGAATTCTTATCATATACAGTTATGCACCACTTAACAACAGGATACATTCTGAGAAATGCGCTTTTAGGCGATGTTGATGTCGTGCAAACATCATAAAGTGCACTTACATAAACCTAGATAGTGTAGCCCACTACACACCTAGGCCATATGGTAGAGCCTATTAGTCCTAAGCTACAAGCCTATATAGCAGATAACTACAAAACATGACATTAAATCAAGTACAAGAGAAAATAATGCGATCAAGAGACTCGGCAAACACAAGACATATGAGGCTGCCTGCATAACATGGCATACAGTTTTAAGGCCAACTTTTTTTTTTAAATAAAAATAATGAGTATACTCTAAAATAATGATACAAATTATAATATAGTGAATACATTAACCAGTAACATGGTCATTTATAATCATTATCAAGTATTATGAATGGTACATAATTGTATGTGCTATACCTTTATATGACTTAGTGGTGAAGTAGGTTTGCTTACACTAGCATCACCACAAACATGTGAGTGATGCATTGGAGTATGACACTGTGACTACAACATAGCTAGGTGATAGGAATTTTTCAGCTCCATTTTAATCTTATGTGTTCATTGTCATCTATGGAGCACATGACTCTACTATGCATCATTATTTCCTATTATGAAGGGCACTCTTATAGATATTTAAATTATATCTCTGAACTTGTGGTCACCTCTGTATATTTTTCATGTTACTAGTTCTTATAGTAGTTCTTCATTTTTTGATGCATAATATTCCACTGCATGATTGTACCATAGTTGAATTGTTTCTAATCAGTAGATATTCAGATTATTTCTAGTTTTTGATATCACAAATAATTATGCCACAAATGATCTGGAATGTGGTTCTTTGTGCATAAGTACAAATGTTTCTATAGGATAAATGCCTAGAAATAGATTGCTGAGTCTTGAAGTATACACATATACAGTTTTAATCTATTGCTGCACTGCCTAATTGTTCTCCAGAGTGGCTATAACAATTAATGCACTAGCAATATGAAATTACCTTTTTCTCTAATCCTTACCAGTTAACTGATGCTATTGAATATTTTATTTTTTTGCCAGACTGTTGTATGAAAAAAAAGATTTCATTTTCCTTTTTATTTGTATTCTTCTAATCTTCGTGAGGCCAACTATATTTTTAGAAACTCATTCGCCATTGTAATTCTTTTGCAATTTGGCTTTCTTTCATATTCATGAGTCTTTTCTAAAACCTTTATTCTTTTTTTTATATGGATCTGTTTTTCTTATTGTGCTAATAAAACACTAATTAAATCACTATAGATTTATAATATAATTTGCACATTAGATTTAATAAATTTTATTGCTCCAGACCAGTTATCTCTTTTTAAAACAAAAATACCTTGGTTATTCTTAAAAATTCATGCTTCCACATAAATTATATAATTATCATGTGAAAGTTTACAAAAAATCCTATTGACCTTAGACATGGAATATTCTGAATTTATAGATCAGTTTTTAGAGAATTGACATCTTTAAAATAGTGAATCTTACCATCCATGAACTTGGCATTTATCCATTTATTTAGGTCTACTTTTTGCCCTTATGTAAAAAATATACTTTTTTTCATTATGATTATGTACATTTATAATTAAATTTATTCCTAGGTAATTTAGAGTTTTTGTGGTATCATGAATGGCGTACTAGTTTTCTAGGACTGCTATAAAAAAATTACCACAAACTTGGTGGCTTAAAACCAGAAATTTATTCCTTCATAGTTCTGGAAGTCAGAAGTTCAAAATCAAGGTGTGGACAGGGCTACACACCACCTAAGGGCTTTAGGAGAGAAATCTTCCTTGCCTCTTCCAGTTTCTGCTGGCTCCTAGCATTCCTTGGTTTGTGGCAGCCGAAGTCCAATCTCTGCTCCGATTTTTGCGTGGCCCTCTTCCCCATGTCTCAAGAATATTCCTCTTCTTTCTCTTATAAAGACATCAGTCATTGGATTTAGGGCCCATCTTAAATCCAGGATCATTTTATCTCAAGATCCTACCTAATTATAACTGCAACGACCCTATTTCCAGAGTCGTATTCTGAGGTTCCGGGTGGATGCGAATTTTAGGTGACACCATTCGACCCACCATTCAACTTATTTTTTATAAAACATTTTTGATTGGTTACTCTGTAGATAAAAGAAAGATATTAACTTCTGCATGTAGACCATATATCTAGGCTCCCTTGCTGAAAATCCAAGACATTTTGCAAGTTTCTTCTTACACTAACTTAAATTTTCTGAGTTATCAATATTATTGACCACAAAAATATTTTTAATCTTTATTTCAATTATTTATACATTCTTTTCTCTCTTTCATTGTTTAGAACTTCTAACATAATATTGAATACTTTTGATTTACTCTTTTGTCTTTCAATAGTTTTATAGTTTATCCACAAAGGTCTTACAAATATTTTAAGTCAATTTTATTTCTAAGTACTTTATGGTTTGGTTGCTTATGTGAAAGAGACCTTTTTAAAAATTGTGTTTTCTACTTTGTTTTTACTGATATGTAGAAATATTATTTGAAAAATGGATCTTGTATTTTATACATTACTGAACTTTGTACTTCTAAGAGTTTGTTAGTTTATTACACTGGATTTTCTAGTAGAAAATAATATAAATGCAAATAAAAAGAGAGTTCTCCCTCCTTTTTCAGTATTTATATATTATATTCCTTTTTTGCTATTACCTAAGCCCTCCAAGATACATTGAAGATAAGTAAAAAGAGAAGAAATGATTTCAACTGGGACATTTCTAAAAGTCTATCATTAAATATGGTTTAGATGTTTGGTAGGTACCTTTTCACAAGTTAAGTCACTCGTGAAAACCACCCCACTTTAACAATAAGTACTAAGATGAACAAACTGAAAAATCAAGAACTCTATTTAGATCCATCAGAGAAGTTAGGTCACCAGGCAAAGTGTTGACCCTCAAACTAGAGAGACAATTGTATACAGAGAATCACACCTTACTAGAACAGAAACCTGTGAGGAGAAACCTTTTCAGAAGCCAGTGCCATGTTTGGAGAAGCAGAGCTATAATAATTAATGAATTGCTAGAGGCTTAGTATGGACAAGTCTGAGAGTTAAAAACTCCTAGGGGCACCCAGTCATGGAGTGGTATATCTCTATACTTTTGTGAGTTTTACCTCTAGGAGCTCAACCAGGTTCTCACAGTGAACATCAGAGAAAAATCCCCTTGTGCTTCTGGCAGGAAGAGGAGAAAAGTAACCATTTTCAAATAAGCCATTGCATTCTATTCTTCTTAACAAAGGCTGCCCTCAGGGGAAATTCTTGTACCCGTGCCTAACCTGCTGGGGTTTTATCAGAGCATAGCCTACCTGAGGGAAGGGAGATACCCAACTCCAGCTCCCAGTGGGCATCCTGTCCAACCTAAGAGAGGGGAAAACTTAGAAGCACGGGGGAAGTTCCCAATGCCGGGCACACACTCACCGAAAGCCCGAGACCTAATCATAGGACTATAGAATGTTCCCCTCTTCCCACAGCTCACCACCCTATCACAAAAGACCTACTCAGAGCTGCTCCTTTTACTCAGTATATCATGTCTGGGATATCAAGCGAAAAAATACAAGGCATACTAAAAGACAAATAACACAGCTTAAAAAAACCGAAGAAGAATCAAAACTAGCATTAGATATGGCAGGGATATTGGAATTATCAGACCAGGAATCTAAAACAACTATGATTACAACGTTATGGGCTCTAATGGAAAAAGTAGACAATATGAAAAACAGATGAGCAATGTAAGCCAAGAGATGGGAATCCAAAGAAAGAATCAAAGAGAAATGCTAGAGATCAAAATCATTGTAATAGAAATAAAAATTGCCTTTGATGGACTCATTAGTAGACTGCACAGCTGAGGAAAGAATCTCTAAGCTTGAGGATATGACAATAAAATCTTTCAAAACTGAAAAGAAAAAAAAAGACTAAAAAAAATTAGAACAGAATATCGAGGAACTGTGAGACATCTACAAAAGACCTACTATATACATAAAAGAACACCAGGAGGAGAAGAAAGACATTAAAGAACAGAAGCAACATTTGAAGTGATACTGCCTGACGATTTCCCCAAATTAAGTCAGACACAAATTCACAGATGCAGGGAGCGCAGAGGACACCAAGCAGGATAAATGACAAATGAAAAAAAAAGAACAAAAACTACACTTAGGCATATTTTATTCAGACTCTAGAAAATCAAAGACAAAGAAAAAATATTTTGAAAAATGCCATAGGAAAAGAATATCAATCTATAGGAGAGCAAAGATAAGAATTGCATCTAATTTCTCAGAAACTGTGCAAGAGTGAAGTATTTAAAGCATCAAGAGGGAAAAAACAACCCAGAATTCTGTAGCCTATGAAATTCTCCTTCATAAGTTAGGGAGAAACAAAGACCTTGAACAAACAAAAATTGGGGGAATTTTTTGCCAGTAGATCTGCCATGCAAGAAGTGTTAAAAGGAGTTCTTCAGAGAGAAAATGACATAGGTCAGAAATTCTGCTCTACATAAAGAAAAGAATAGCATCAGAGAAGGAATAAATGAAGGTGCTGGTAACCTAAACACTGAACAGAATAATTCCTGGACCTCTGAGAATTTCTGGCTTACCCCTTCTGTGAAAGGCCAGCCAGAGACCAAGAAGAGGACGATAGACTTCAAAAAAAACTCTGTACAGATTCAATGAAATGTTTGGCCATTTACACTCAGCCTCTGGAACTCTACTCTGTGCACAGCTGTCTGTCAGTTTCTGTCTCAGAAAATCACTGAACTAAAAGGACCAGGAGAGCCAAAAGTATGCCTTCCACAACTTTCAAGTTTCCCAGGTCATCTTCAAGTGAGATGGCTGTTCAGTCCTACAGAGGCATCCCAGGGACACCCCCGTCTCTCCACTAGGGCAAGGAAGTATGTCCCTGGATGATGAAAAGCTGATCTTGAGACTTTCAATATTAGTATATGTGCTGCCTAGGCGAGCTGACTTTCAGAAGATACTATTCATTTCCTTTTGCAGCAGAACGTGATGAAAGCCCTCCTAACTGGTGCCTGGTGGTGAGAACAGGTGGTATTGGAGGTGTGGCATTGTAGCAAATGCTAACAGTGCTCCACCCTGATCCGTTCGCATCTCTTTTCCAAACTCTTGAGTGCTCAGCCCTCAGCCAAGTGCTCCGCAGTCAAAAGCTGGCATCTGTGACCTGGTACTGGAGCCAGTTCGGTCCAGGTAGAGAGCCAGCAGTACCTGGAAATTTGTGTTGCCCGTGTTCACCCCATCTCCCACCCAGCCCTGTCATTTCACTTAGCCTGAAGCCAGTGATTGGTTTGGGAGTTCAAAAGCCTAGTTTTCTTGCCTCAAAGAAGGACATGCTCTCAGGAGTAATTTACGCCCAGAGCTCTCCTTGGGATCAGGCCAAAGCTGGGACCTCAATGAATTCATACCCTTCCTTGGCTTCTTTCCTTTTCCTGTCCTTCTATTCACTTAGTGGTGTCTCTGGGAGGCCTTTCTTTAATAAATTTTCTATATTTAAAAATATAAAAAGTATAAATGAAAGTTGAAATCTACCCAAAGTTTTACTTATATCATTTGACATAATCATATTGCTTTAACTTCAATGTGATGATGTGGTAAATTACATATGTAGTTTTTTTTAAATAGTGAACAATCTTAATGTACTGAGATAAACTCTACTTGGTCATTTTTTTTTAATACATGGCCAGATTTGATTTGTTAATATTTATTTAAGAATTTACCTCTATGTTCTTAACTGAAACTGACCTCTAATTTTATTTCTTCGGTGGGATTTGCCTTATTTTCATCTTGAGATTATAATAGCTTTACAAAATAACTGTACTTTCTTCTTTCATTGTGTAGTATATGGTCAAATTTTTTAATGATCCATGAATATTTGATAAGTATTTTTATCTTTATTAGATACAAAGTTTGCACTGTTTTTTATAAATTGAAGATTCTTGGTGGAATTTGTCAGGTATATACTTCTATTGTCTTGAATATTATCTCTTCTCCATTTTTCCTAAAAGAACTTTTCTAATAGTATCTTCCAACATTCCTATTAGATAAAATTGAATCTTCTGGATAGATTGTTTTCCTGTTCTTACTCTACATATTTTTATTGTGTGCGTGTCCTGTATTCTGGGGAAAGAAATGTTTGGGTTTTTCCTCCAACTCATTAATTTATACTTTTTATGTGTTCTATCTGCTCTTCTACTCACCTACTGAATGATTCAAAGATGAAGCTTTTACTTTACATGATTTCTGGTTGATTCCCTTTAAAGACTTATTGGTTAAAATACTCTCTTGTAGCTCTTGGAGACTGCTGTATTAATTAAAGTCATAAGTCCTCATGATGACCTAGAATGTCCTAGATGATCAGGCCCCTTTGGATTCTCTGATCTTTTCCCTCGATGCTTGCCCATTCTACTCTAAACACTGTGGTATCCCAGCTGTTGTCAATATTTCAAACCCTCCAAACACAAACATCCTGTCCTCCTGCTTCTTGCCCTGTTCTTCCCCTGGGTGTTATAAGGCTTGCTCTGCTCATTATTCAGATCTCTGCTCAAAGGTTACCTCCTCGTCAGAGAGATAGTCCCTAACTACCTTATTCAAAGCAGCACTTAACACCCTCACACACGTATGTTCTCTCTCCCCACCCACTCCTTACTTATTCTGCTTTTTTTTAATCCAAAACATATTTTGCTCTCAGATATTTTACTTTATTTTTGTTGTTGTTTTCGTTCGTCTCTATCAGTAAATTAGAACATCCATAATGGTAGGAATCTTGCCTGTTGCATTTACCATAGTATTTCCAGAAGCTAAAAAAGTGCATGGCACATAGTAGGCTCAAGAAATATGTGTTAAATAAATAATGGTGTTTCTAAAATCCAGTGCTATGTACTCTGTTAATTATTTCTTCATGTGTGCATTCTTCTATGCTTTGTACCTTGGTCTTATGCTGGTGTATCTCAACTGATTAATGGTCATGTCTGTATCTTTGCATTTGTGATGCCCTGTTAGGCCATTCTGGGAAAGCTCCATCAATTTACTGCAATCTGCATATGGTGTGATGCTGGGCGTGGACTGGCAGACTGCCTCATCACTTTGGAGGAGAGGCAGAATAGACTAATGGGGGTGAACCTACAGCCAGACTCAGGTGGGCACTCCACATTTCTCCTGACTGACCATTATCCTAAGGCCCTAGTCCTTCATTTCTAATAGGGACCCCTACATGTGCCGCTGCTGTCTAAAGGCAGGCACTGCTTTTGCTTGTTGCTTTACATGAAGAGAAGCATGGTGTGGTTGACCTACAGTTTGTTAAACTATCCACCTTTGGAAGGACATCTAGACTGAGTCCAGTTTTTGGTTGTAACAAATAAAGCTTCGGTGAACATTCACCTATAGGTTTTTGTGTGAACATAAACCTCTATTTCTTTAAGATAAATTGTTGGGTCATGTGGTAGTTGCATGTGTCGTTTTTGAAGAAACTGTCAAAATGTTTCCCACAGTAGTTGTACCATTTTACATTCTCACCAGATATTTATGAAAGATCCAGTTTCTTCAGATCCTTGCCAGAAATTGGTGTTGTCACTATTATCTTTCATTTTAGCCCTTCTGGTAAGTATGCATCTCATTTTTGTTTATCAACGTTTTGCTATGTTGTATTTTCATTTTAATTCCGTAGATTTTTAAAAAATCTCCCTTGAGACTAGTTATTTGACACATGGATTATTTAGACGTTGTTTGATTTCTAAGTTTTAGTGAATTTCTGTTATCTTCCTGTAGTGGAATTTTAGTTTGATTTCATTACGATCAGAGGACGTATTTCATATGATCTCAATTCTTTTAAAGTTGTTAACGTTTATTTTATGATCTAAGATGTAGTCTCTTGTGATTGTCCCATGCACATTTAAAAAGGAATATGTATTCTGCTGTTGTTGGGTGGAGTGTTCTTATGAATATCAGTTAGATTTCATTGGTTGATGATATTGTTCAATTCTTTTAAATCTTTGCTGACTTTTTTTTTTTTCTAGTGTTTCTAACAATTTCTAACCAAGGGGTGTAGAATCCCCAACTATGATTTTGGATTTCTCTATTTCTCCTTTTATTTCTGTAAATTTTTGTTTTATGCACTTTGCAGCTCTCACGTTTGGTACATAACATTTAAGATTGTTATATCTTCTTGGTGAACTGACCCTTGTGTCATCATGTAATGTTTTGTTTTGTCCCTGATAATTTTCTTTGTTCTGAAGTCTACTTTATTTAATATTAATGGCCACTCTGACTTTCTTTTGTTTAGTGTTCGCATGCTATATTTTTTCTATCTTTTTTTACCTTTAACCTACTTATGTCACTGCATTTGAAGTGAGTTTGGTATATACCAGTCAGTCATGAGTTTTCTGCCAATCTTTGCCTTAAAATTAATATGTTTAGGCCATTTAGATTTAAGATAATTATTGATATTTCAGAATTTATGTCTGCTATTTTGTTATTTTTTCCCCTCTGTTTATTTATTCCTCAGTTTCCCCTTTTCTGTCTTTCTCTGGGCTAGGTAAACATTTTTAGTATTCTATTTTGATTTGTTTATAGCATCATCTCTTTACAGAGTTGTTTCTTTTTTTAAGTCATTGTTCTAGGGGTTACTTTAAGTACATGTAGCTTATTGTAGTTTATTATTTTCAATATTTTATCACTTAAAATGGAATGTGGATGCAGCATCACCATTTAGGTCACTTTACTCTGCCCCTTTATGACATAGTAGTTGTTTTCAAATAGTCCTTCTATATACATTTAGAACTGTATCAGACATAGTTATATTTTTTACTTTTAAATGTTAAACATAATTTTTAAAAATTAACAAGGAAGAAATAATCTTTTGGACTTCCTCATATATTTACCCATTAAGTTGTCCTTTCTTCATTTCTAATGTTCTTCTGGTTTCCTTCTGATATCATTTTCTTTCTGTATAAATAATTCCTTTAGCTATTCTTTTACTCTGCTGGCAATAAATTCTCTTAGCTTTTATTAAAATCTTCAAATGTATTAATTCTTCTGATTCTTGAAGTATATTTTCACTGGATATAGAATTCTGGGTCAACAATTCTTTTCTTTCAGCACTTGAAAAATTTTGTACCAATTTCTCTGAACTCTGTGATTTTTAATAAGTAATCAGCAATTATTTGGATCATTGTTTCTCTGTAGGTCATATGTTGGGGTTTTTCCTAACTGCTTTCAAAAGTTTTTAAGTTCTCAAAATTTTGACTATTATGTATGTAGGTATTGACTTCTTTGGGTTTATCCTGTTTGTGGTCCACTCAGTGTCTTGAATTATAGGTTTATATCTTTAATCAAATTTGGAGAGTTTTTAGCCATTATTTCTTTAAGTATCTTTTTCAGTCATGCATTTTTAAAATTTTTTCCCTGAGACTTTGATGAATTGAATGCTAGATCTGTTGTTATCCCATAGGTCTCTAGGGCTCAATTTATTCAAATAAAATTATTTTGTGTGTATTTTATATTGAATAATTTCTGTCTAAAAGTTCACTAATTCTTTCCTTGTCATTTCCATTCTGCTATTGAGACTGTCCAGTGAGTTTCTCATTTAGGTTATTGTATTTTTCAGTTCTAGAATTTCCATTTATTTGTCTTTATATCTTCTATTTCTTTGTTGATATTTTCTATTTTTTTTTAATTTGTTTCAAAGGATTCACAATTGCTTCTTAATGCATTTTTGACGGCTTCTTAAAAATCCTGCTCTGATAGTTCCAACATCTTTGTCATCTAGGTGTTATCATCTGTTTATTATCTTTTCTCATTTGAGCTTAGATATTCCGTGTTCTTGGAATGACAAATAATTTTTTCACTGTATCCTGAACATTTTGAGTATTGTGTTATAAGACTCTGATTCCTATTAAATCTTCTTATCAGCTTATTTAAATTCAGAATGCATATCTTGATAGTCTTTTTGTGTGCTGTAGTTCAAATATCAGTTTAGTTTATCAAGTCTGTTATTCTAACTTGCTCTGCTTTTGTTCTACCCAGATGACAACACTTTATCCCACACTTTCTCAGAACTGTCTGCATAGGTGGAAGAGTACCACTTCTTTATTGCATGGCGGAGTTTGGAAGATGAGATTTCACCCTCTGACTCATATGGGGAGGGTCACCTCCCAGTGACTAAAGAAAGAAGTGATAAGTCAGAGTTCTACACACAGGTTCTGTGGGCAAAGGGCACCTCCCTGTCACTGCAGGAAGAAAGTCAAGGTCAGAGTTCTGCTCAAAGACTCTGAAGGAAGGAGCACTGCCTATTGCTCCAAGGGGGCATCTGGAAGTCAGAGTTCTGCCCACAGGCACCCTCCTTGTTACTATAGAGGGAAGAGTAGAAAACACAGCTCTACCCACTAGTTCTGCCACTTCAGTGCCTATTGTGGTGGGAGAGGGCTGTACTGTTTTTCCTCCCCCACTCCAAGAACAAGCAGGTACAGTTAAAGAGTTTCTATTCTGTTGGGCCAAACTTTTCCTGGCTCTCTGGCTAGAGGAAGCAGGCTTTGCTTGCGACTGTTTCCTGTCTGTGACTGTCAGTGTTTTTAGCTTGCAGAATTCTCTAGCATCCAGGCCAGGGTGTTTACGAGGCAAGAAGAGTCTCAGGGAACTCACTGCCAGGGTATTCCTCAAATCTTGAGGTCCCTAGATGGTCCCCTTATTTTTTCTTCCCTTCAGAGTCTTCTGCGTTTTACATTTTTTGTTCAAAAATATATTTTTTTTGCTGAGATTACATGGAAAAATAAAATGGAATGTGTTTACTCCATTTTGTCTGGAAACAGCAGTCTCCAGAGCAACATTCTTTATAGTAGCTTGTTCCTATTTATGTTTTAGCAGTTTTTTCCCTCATATTTAATTCCATATATATATTTTAATCTTTCTAGGATTCTTCTAAAGTTACCCATTCATGTTTTCCTCTGTGGTAATAGATTTTTAAATCACACGTCTTTTCTGTTATTTCTAGTTATTCACTGTGGAAGGGAAAGGTGTCCACATGGGATCAGTCTGTCATCTAGAACCAGAGTATAAAGAACATTTATTTCTGTAAATTTATTTTACGTAAAAGGCTTATAAAATATAAAAAACTAAATCATTTAAAACTCATTTAACAAATCATGCCTATTGAGAATAACAAAATCATATGCGATGCAACACTAATTTCAGCAAAAATAGATGCATGAATTAATAAAACATTTGAATATTTAAACAGGGATTGCTCTGGTTTCACACATATAAATACCAAAGAGACAAAATGAGCTATTGGGTAAAGCCACTTGTGAAAAATTAGACAGCTATTGATTTGGAAATCATTGCTTTGGGTTGACTCAATGGCCAACAGTTGAGGTAAAATATGAATGAGAAGGGAAAAGAAAAAGAATTTAGGTGAAAAGCCCAAGGGAGCCCCAGGGGGACTTCTAAAAAGATTTATCAGAAGTTTCAGAGGAAGACTGGAGGATCAGTGAGTTCTACATAACCACTCAGGTAGAAAAAAGGTACCATTTTGAAAAGCAATCATGGGTTGATATAAGTTGTCTTTAACTTACTCATCCATTATAGTAATTACTCTTATTTACTATTTTACCACTGAAATTAACATAATTTTAAAAAGTAAATTATGACAGTTGTGGGCATGTAAGGATTTTAATTAAAATGGAAATATGCTTTTTTGCATTTGATAGCTTGAACAAATTATTTTATCTGATGAATGTGAGTTAAAGACAGATAAGAATTTTGTAGCTTAATAAAAAAAACCTGACAGGTTTTCAATATTTACAAGAATGTTTTATTTAATTACTCCTTCATAGCAGTTCAGTCCTTCAATATACAGTTGAAAGTATGAATTTAGAGGTCGTTTGTTAAATCTTTTTGGGTAAATTAAAATCTAATTCACATCCTATACCAGAAAATAAAATTTAATTCAGAATTACATTATTTGAACATAAATACATTTATATAATATTAATTACAATAACATTAGTAATGAATAGTAAACCATTTCTAAAAATTCTGTTAGACCTAGATTAATAAATGAATTAAAATTATAATTAGTAGCGTGTGAGCAAATGGTGCTTAAAAACAACAAATGCAAATAGTGCTTGAAAACAATGCCTTAAATATCACCCATATTTTGTAATTATTAATTAGCAAACCACTCTTTTACAGATTAGATCAAGGAAAGCTTCAATGTAGCTAATGAAATTATCATAAATTAGAAATTAGCTTGGCCTGAATTATAGTTGTTCTAAAGCAAAAAGCTTGATTTACATCTTCAAATTTAAATACTTTTCATTTTCTTTCTCTGAAACTTTTCCTCAAGCCTGACAATTTTGTTAATAGTCAACTTTTCTCTCCATGAGTCACATCAGTAGTAAATTGAATGAAATCAAGATTCTTTCCAACAATTTGAGAATTCATTTAAATTACTGGTGCAGTAATTCTGTGTACCAGCTTTGAAGACACTTTATGTTACCAATCTTGACTCATAATGATCTCAATTTATACAAACTAAGGAAAAGTGAGAAGTTTTATTATTTTTTTTTGTCAGTAGTAAGTTATTTTTTTATTTTAAATTTGAAATTAAATCCCGTAAAGAACATCTAACAAAATCTTTATTACACTTGATGGCTGGATGTGTGCTACCTTTAGGAATACTGCTATATTCCATGATTCTGTTACAGTAGAAAATTAAATAATACCTTAGAAAAATCAGAAAAAAGATTAATACTTATGTGTCAATTATCTCTCAATAAAGCTGGAGGGAAAAGATTGATACTAGGTGGAAAAATATTTGAAAATGCAGTACTTCACTCTTTTCCGTTCCATTTTAAATACGATTCCATACTTAGTATTCCTACCTACAGAGTCATTATTATTATAGCCATATTTTATTCTGGGTATACCCAGGTCATAGCAAGCAAGGCACAGCTATCGTGGGAAGGTGTATTTACAATGAATACAATATGGATGGCGCCCTCTAGAGTCCCTGGCCTAAGTGTTTGCTCCCGTGCAAGATACTGAGATGGCAAAGAAATATGACGCTATCAGTAAAGTTAGGGAAAACAGATATGTGCAAACACAATTTTTATGGAAACAAAAACGTAACAATAAAATACGTTCAAAATACTACAGGAATGCAAAGGAAGAATTTATAAGCCCGAAGAAGTCACGGAAGGCCTCCCAGACCCACTGCCTTGTCTGCTTTTAAAGACACATCAGCTGAGGGCAGGTCTTCACAGTTAGAATAGTGCAGTTTAATTATAACAATGAGCTGCCATTTGTTGAATTCTTATTATGGACTAGGCCCTATGCCAAGTAATCAATGTGCCTTTCTTTTTATGTAACTCACACAACAATCTCATGTCATAGATATTTTTATCATCTCCATTTTACTGATAAGGAATCTTGAAGTCTGCAGAGGTGAAATAGCCAGTGAAAGCCACACAGTTCTTCTAAGAGGTGCGGACGGTGTCATGGAGAGCTGCGTCTAACAGGTAAGGGCGTGTAGCAGGGGACTCTTTTAACACGTCAGAGTGTGAATCGTGACTGATCTCTGCTTGAGAAGTAGGCACATTATGACCAGACTCAGGTTGCGGATTTCTAAAGGGTGCTTTAGGAAACCAAAAAAGAAAAAAAGAAATAAAATCCAGTCTTGAGGCTAGCATCCGGGAGCAATGGCTCTGTGGCAACGGCGTACTTTACCGTTACCCTGCGCATGTCAGGATCCAAATCCTGCCTCTATCAATACACCTCGTGTGACCTTTAGAAAGTTATTTAACCTCTCATCCCTTACGTCTCTTCATGAAAAATACATGAATAGTCTTTGTTAAAATTGAATAGTAAGTACTTAATAAATGTTAAACTTCTCACTATTGACCTCAAGGAGACAGGTAGGATGGGTTGTGAGTGGGGTGTCACAAATCCTCAGAAATACTGTGAAAAATTGTGTTTGAGGGTACATAGAACTAATAGAGAGGGTGGGAACTTAATATCTGCATACGAGTGTTCAAAAACATCACATTATTTAATAAACTTTAATTCAAATTAAACTCAACCTCGAGTCCTCAGTCTGCCTTAGACGGCAGGAAATCCAAACTTGGTCATTACTGATACTCTCAAAGACTCATCGTTGGGTAGTATAAAGGTTCTCAAACTTGCCAGGAGGCCTCCCATGAATGGATTAGCAGGTTATGCTCTGAGCAACCTCAGGGGCACCACTCACATCTCAAGAGGCTTGACCACATTCTTGGAAAGGGGGTGGGGGGCTGAGGTAAAAATAGAGCATGAAACAACCCACCAATTAACATTTCAATAAATTATCCAGCACATGCATTTTTTTTTTTTTTTTTAGGAAAGAAGAGAGTCAGTCCATACCTTTCATTAGATTCTCAAAGCGAAGAGGGAGGCTGATTTGATCCAGCAAAAGAGATGGGTGTCAAACCTCTGTGCTCCACAAAGCAGGAAAACATCACATTTGCATTGATTATAGACCCTTTTCATAGTGCTGACACATCTATGAGCTTTGAGTGGCCTCATTATTTTTTTTATTAAATTGGGTCAGGGTGGGGCCCCCCATTCAACCTACATGCAGACGGGGTCATTGTGACTGAACCGCAAGATACACAATAGGTAATAAATTCTGGGAAATGAAATCTGTCATCAGACCACTCTTTCACACAACAAAAAAACAAGATGGGGTATAACATTGGGACTTGAGGCAAAGACATCTCCAAGACAAAGAGGCAGAATTGCATTCACCGAGTTATAAAGCATGGGGGCCTCTTCTGTGGACAGAACAGGAAAGAGCCAGTATGGATTCAGTAAAAAGTATGTAAAACTATTGAGCACGAGACCATATATGCAATGGAAGGGAGCCTGTGGAATACACAATGGTTTTGCAAGTAAATGTGGACACCTGAACAGTCGCATCATTAGCCTCATCTTCTCATGCAGAGAGACAGCGTTTTCAGAGGAGTAGCATGGAAAACAGTCAGGTTAATGAACAAAGCCTGCACTAAGTCACATCTGTCATTTTAAGGGCTCATTACAGTGATTATGTTTGCTAGCATTTAATTTTTATAAAATTCAATTGATCAGACCTGGATCCACGATTAATTACCTGAGTCTGACTAGACATAAGTGGGTACTAATGAGCAGTAAACAAATGTCCAAGTCCCATTTTTAGCTTTGTTCTTGCACTGAGTAGTGCCCACTTTCAACATCCCATTGCCTTTGGATGAATCTGGAGGTTCCTATTCCGTAACGGTTCAATTTAGTCTTTTGTCACTTTGATTCCAGGATTTTTTAATAATTCAAAAAAATCAATGCTCTCAGAGTTTTCGAGGTGTCATACAATCATATTTTCCTTTTTTTATTACAAAAAAATCATCCATCAATAAAGAAACTTGAAGATTCTTCACTGGTGTGTGAGCAGCATCGTGTAATACATACTACATGAAATTTGAGTTGGACAGATACAAATTATATTACCTGTTTCTTTATTTGTTAAATGGGAATATAATACCTACCTCACAGTGCCACAAGTGATATAAGTAAAATGTCTAGCACAGTGTCAGGATATGATCAGCACTGAATAAACAGTAGTTTTTCTTACTTCAAAATAAAAGTATTAAACAACTAATATACAGATATTTTATCTTGTGAGTTCTGAGATGATGAAATTTTTGAGCTGGAGAGGCCCTCAGTACAAACTTTTATTATACAGATGAGAAAACTGAAAAACTGAGAAAGTAAAAAGACTTGTTCAAAGTGAAATATCTAGTTTTCTCACTCAATAACTGTTTGTTTAATGAAAGAATGATAACATTACATCATCACTGGAAACCGATTTCTTATGTATCAAGTAATGATCTTTCTCCTAGAAGGATGGCTTATCACCACAAATTACAATGTTAGATGTAAAATGTAAAAAAGAATGAGAAAATTTGTATGAATTCCTCTTCTTAAATACATATTTCCTTGAAAAATATGTATTAATTGCACTTTACATGTAACCTATTTAACTATTTAGTTAAAAATGCATTGATTTATTGTTCTAATCGATTACCTACTTATGTAATATAACATATTAAAGAAAAGGACTAAGTCACATGTGGCATATTTAACAGCCATTTAATAGCTGATTGTCTATTAAAAAATAGAATTATTGGAAAAATCCATTAGTAGTATATAATACAGTTCATTTGGCATATTTCTGATGTTTATAACTTAGTAAATTTATTTCCCACTATATCAGTCTTATCAGATTTGTATGCAAAAATACTAAAATGGTAAATTTTCATATAAAAGAAAAAGGTATTATGATATATGAATTTTAAAATAGTGGTTTCCTAGAAATTACACTGTGGCAGTCCTGCCTTCCTGAGGTTATTCAACAGCACTTCGGTTTATATAATCACCACACTAGCCTCCCTTACAGAGCCCACAAGGCACCCAGGTTGGTCACTATGGCAACAGATTCTGAATCAGAGTAGCCCCATCCTAATACTATGCATAAAGCCTCTTCTTGGAAAAAGTTTTTATTTTTTTTTTTTAATTTTGAATACATTTCCCAAATTACAGGAACACAATTTCTGGGTATTTGTTCTAGTTTCTTATAAGTGTAATTTGACCATTAAATGTCTGGGCACACACAATTTCTTGACTAGCAAAGGAAATATGATGCAAACATTTAAATACAGATTTTATTTTCATTCTGGGGACCATTTTGTAAAGAGGAAGAAGAAAATAACATTTCAAAATTAAAAACACCGAAGAACTAGCTATGGGAGGAAATCAACTCTCATCTTTATGCTGTAACAAGAGCTCTTTTATGCTTATTTTTTAGACTCTTAAAATGCACAGATCTAAGCAAATAAAACGCTATCTTTCCATTAATTTTTTAAAAAAGAATAAACATATGTTGCAAGGGCCACGTTTATAAACCTTGCACAATAAAATTCTCTTTTTATCTATAAAGCAGAGGGAACACAGATTTGCTGAAGATTCCTGTCTATCCCACATCTCCAGGAGGCTGATAAAACCTTGCCCAGGCTACAGTGAAGCTACTTTCTCATTTCCTGTTTGCTGTTTGGACAGGCTTTGCAGCTGTGGTGACTGAATATACCAGCAAGGCCGATAATGCTCACAGTTACATAATAGGACTTCGCAAAGCACTGCCCCATCCATTAACTCATTTGAAACTAAAAGTAGGGTTTTCTTTTCTCCCATTAGGAAAGATATTTACATATTTTATTTAAAAATTCTTTCTAATCTACCACCAAACAACAGAAAGAAATTCACACAATAACTCATTGTGTAGTACCCTGTTTAGAAAGTAAGCTCAACTTTTTCTTTTCTTCCAGTGCCTTAAGTTCAGCCCCTATTTAATGCCATATTTCTATTTTCAGCTGCAGGCTGATTTAGTTCCTGATGACCTGTTTGAAAAGTCTCCTTTTTTCCTTTCCCCCCTTGGCTCCGTTCTCACCGTGTTTTCTGGGGTATATATCCTTCCCCACTCCCCAACAGCCCTATGACTTAGAAAGAACGTACAATCTCTACTCCGGCCTACGGAAAAGCGGCTACGTGGTCCCTTTGGCGGATGTGACTTAGCCCATGGAAAACAGGGTTGGCGTTGGAGTCAGGTTTGATCCCCCAGAACTCCGGCGGCTCCCTCCCGGCGCCCGCGTGATTTCCCAATCTCTTTCCTCTGGGTTCCCTCATTTGCAAAACAATGTGGATTCCAGTTCTTGCCTTCTAACTAAGGGAAAGAGGAGGAAGGTCAGGCTTGGCTGTGTCAAGGATCTTTCACGCTGCTGAGCCGGCCCCCTCCATTCATTCAGGCCCCAGTATATTTAAAAATGAATTTAAAATTTGCACTGAAGTTGAAATATCTGCTTAGCGATTATAGTCATAAGGTTAACAGAGGACCTTCCAGGGCTGTCAATGTCTGTGACTTCATGTATCTAACCACATTTGGAAATAAAAACAAATGTCTACATTTTTGGCCCTTAATGAATTTGAAGTCCTGGCACCATGCCCTCTTGTCTCGACAGAGGAATGTCCTAACGTGAACTCGAGTCCAGAGGACAGCAGTGGTAGCAACAGAGGCATTGGGCCAAAGGTGGCAGGTTAATAATGGCTAATACTTGTAGAGCATTTCCTGTGTACCAGGGACAATTCTAAGGATTTTATGTCTGCTGACGTAGTATGCTTTCTTAGGCAGGTACTATTGTCATCCACGTCTTTATACATGGAGAAACCGAGGCACAGAAAGATGAAATAACTTGCCCAAGTTTGCACAACTAGCAGTGGGATTGAGCCTCTGCTCTTAAGCACTGTGCCATTTGGTTTCTTACTGGATAAAAAGCAGGAAACGCAGAGACCAGAGTGGGAGTGTGAGTATCCTCAGACTCACAGCAAAGGGAGAGATGTTGGATGTGCGGTGGCAATGGTGGTGGGGACTTAGAATATCAGTAACAAGACGAGGCGGGGGCTTAGCAACACATGCCATATTGATCATCCCCTCATTCCACGCCTGTCCCCAGGGCCGAGGAACTGGGCAAACGAGGTTGGTATCTGCACTCATATTCTCTCCCCATAGGCCATATGATACATTCGAATCACAATGGAAAGTGCCGTTTTGCAATGACAGGTGGAATCTGATCCAGCTTCATGGGCACGTGACTCGGGCAGTTGCCCAGGGCCCTGTGCTCTGAATGACCCTGCACTTGGATTAATGCTCTATTGTCACCGTCTTGAAAGTCCTAATGATTTTTGAACAAAGAGATCCGTCCCATGTTTTGTTTTGCACTGGGCCGCACAAATCACGCAGCCAGCCCTGTGTGGGATCCTGAGCGATCTGGAGAAGTTCGTAGCTCTGATTTTCCAAGGGAGACAAGATTCTATTTCCCTGTGGTTCCTCTGGAACTGCAGTGCTGTAAGTCTGCAGTTGCCTGTTGGTGGATTTGCATTTTACTGCAATGTAATACTTTTCCTCACAGGGGAAAGCAGTCAGCTCTCACTAATAGGGGCTTTAATGATGCCCTGCCAAGGTCCACGTGCATTGCTGGGAGTAAAAAGGCTCAGGACAGTCTTCAAATTCAACAGCGGGGGTTAACTGCAAGGGGCCCTCATTTGCAGAATGATAAAACACTGTTAACCTCAGCAAGATTTGCAGCTGGCCCTAAGGAGCGCTCCTGCAGGGTAACAGAGGTCTATGCATACAAATGTCCCCCTGGAAATTTGTATTTCCTGTTCCACGGTGTTTGTGTAATTTAGGCATGCTATACTTAAGTCAAGATTTGCCAAAATTTGTAGAGAAAATCAAACTGCCTCAGTACAAGGAAGCCAATCTGATAAGTCCTCTATTTCCTCTCTCAATGCTCCAGCTGTTTGGCACTAGAATAAACAATTGCTCACCAGTGGCGAGTTTCCATGGCATCGTTCACTGCTCCCGAGGCTTTTTCTGATGTGAAGGGTAGTGAGCTGATTTTCTCCACGAGGGCAGTAATGATACCAGTGAGCAGAAACTATGAGTGGGGAAAAAGCAACTTCTCAAAGAAGACAAAGAGGGAATTTCACGCCTCTATCATTCAGGGAAGCCTGAACCTTCGTCTTCAAGGAGATCTGTGGGGCTATGCTGAATTAATAATGATGGCTAACATCTTCTAGCCTCTACTATGTCCCACACACACTTTAAGGGCTTTACCCATGTCAACCTAGTTAATCCTCACAAGCCAATGAGGTAGGTATTATTCTTATTATCTCCACTCATAAGGTGAAGGACCTGAGGCACAGAAAGGGTAAGCAGTTAAGTCAGGAGAGCAGCTGTGGGGCTGCAGAAGCTACAGGTTCATCCAGAACAATAGCGAGCAGTGTAGAGTTCCCAGTGGGGCCTGACTGTGTGTGCAGCTGCTGATGCTGCGTCCTGTTTGTCCTCACAATAAACCTCCATTAACGAGGAAAGCACATTGGTCGCCCTTGCTCTTGCAACCTGAAAGAGCCTATAGAATACAGATCCTATTGTGAATGCTTTTGTAATTTGGAGATTCCTTTTTTATATACATATAAACGGAATAATTAGCCAAGGGGAATTCAGGAGAAGGATGAAGAAGCGGCTCCTGTTTTTGAGGCATTTGCAATCATTGTTGGAGAGACAGAGCCACAGATGGGGAACAATAGTGAGGGACTCAAGGACTGGTGTCAGCAAATGAAGCAGCGTGGTCTTTGCCCATGAACGGTGTGGGACGTGAGAGAAGGGCAGGGTGTTTACTCACTGGTTATGGAGTTAGGTATTATGGGAGATGGAAAGAAGAAACTGGGAGGCTTTGGGCATTTATTTTATATCTTTATCTTTAGATTTAACCTGCTCAAATATACAACAAAGCCATAAATGATCTCGAAGACTCTTTCCAGCTTTACCATTCAATGAATCCTAACTTTTTTTGTAAAGCTGGATTTCCATGTGTGGAATCTGCTAAAAGTCAAGGCACGCCATAACTGATATGGCCCAGACTGAAGATCGCATGGTGAGGTTGATATAGTTTCTTGACTTCACATTAGCTCCCAAGAGTATTCGTTTCCTGAACTTTAGCCCTGTAGCTTTTCTTGGCTACTCAATTTAATGACTGCCCCTGCATATATACAAATCATATATATATGATTTGTATCTTTCTTCATTTGTGAAAATATAAAAAAATAGGACATACATAGACTGTAGAACTTAATAATAACTTCCGTTTTGATTTCTTCGAAGAAATAGAATTTACCAAATTGAATAATAACTCATCTGATTATCATTTGCTCATTATTATTTAAATTTTTTCCCCTCTGTCTTTATTGTTTTTATATATTTCTTTCAACATTCCAAGTTATTCCAGCCCCCCAATAACTGATTATAATCCTTTAGCATACAGTTTTGAATCAATGAGTTCTGTGGTGAAGATTAAACAAATTTTTAAAATTCAGCTTTATATCATTATGCACACCATATTTTCAAGAGTAAAACGGTTTTTGTCCTAGATAGGCATGCGTTTAAGATTAAAAAAAAAATCTGATGTTCATGATCACTGAAATATAGAAACAATAATTAAGGAAGAGGGACTTAGGAGGTATTTTTACATTAGAATGCAGTGACTTTCTCTAACCTGACAAATATTCCAGAGAGCCCATAAATCAGTTTTTCTTTAAGTGTGGTCTCCAGATAGGCAGTATTAGCATTAAACAAATTCTCCAGTCTTACTCACACTTAATCAGAACTTCGAGAGACGAGGTCTAGCAGTCTGTGATATCACAAGCCTTCCAGAAGTACCTTAAAGTTTGAGAACCACTATCATAGTCCAGGCTGCCAATGGAATAGAATAGATCATAAACTGTATTTCATGATCAACTTTCCCTACACCAAAAGGTGTGAGCTCTCCCTTCTTCAGTGCCTCGGCCCCTCACCTCTTGTGTTTTGCATTTCTCTCACAGTATATCCTGTTTTGCCTTGTGTATAGTCATATTGTCTAACTTCTTTGATTAGACTATAAGTTCCTGAGACCAGGGGCTGCATCCTACTCATCTTCATGTTACATGTATCACAGTGTCAGACACATAGTAATAACTGTCAAGAGTTGCTGAATTGTGGCATGCAATAGCAGGGCTGTCAGCCCAGCCCAGAGAGTCATCGGATAGCTTGTGGCCAAGATTATTAGCTATGTGAGTTAGGTAGATGTACACTGCATGCCTGTCCCAAAATATTGCCCTGCAGGTGACTGACATTCATTTTTTTAAAGATTTATAGAAACCTTACAACCAGTGTTTAAAATACAAAATCCACCTAGGAGAGATCAAGAAATAGAAGGAAGATCTAGAGGATGAGCCTAGCTCTTTTACCCCCTGGAGCTATGAAGGGGCAGCATATAGACACTAGAAAGGAACAGAGCTGGGAATCATCGGGAACAAATCTTTGATTTCACAGTCTTGCCTGGGGCCTTGACTGACAGTAGCTGCTGCTTTAACCTCCATCTGTGGCTTCACGCCTTTTTAAAAGAGACTCAAGAAATCTCACTTTGGTCTTATAGGGAATATTTTCAGCCTAAGAGGAAAACTGTCAGCATGAGAAGCATGTTTGTCTTGCTTTCCCACACCCAAAGAAAGACACTAAGACAATAACATTTTGGGAAGAATCTGAAGACACACAGTACAAAACATGTTTAGTTTATTATTTTAGATGCTTTTCTTAATACCGAAGCGTGAAAACAAAGAATAAATGGACAAGTCCTCCCCCTCCAAACAATGTTTACATTTATTTGTTAGCCACTCATGTCTTGAAATTCATTCTATAACATCATAAACCCATGGTAAATTTGAACAGAAAAATTCATGATAGGAAAATACAATCAGGAAAGATATGGTTTACATGGACAAAACCCCCCAATTTTTCATCCATATTTGTGATTTCATCTGGATCACGTTTTATCTGCATTGGCTCAATTTTGATTTTTTTTTTTTTTTTTTCCTGAGCTACTGCAGCTGGTTTCACAGGTTCATTTACCGAGGAACACTGCCATCAAGCGGCCTGATGTGTTAAAGACAGCTCATAAAAGACGACTAGCAGCATGGTTTTAATTTTGATTTTCTCTTCAGGAAAATGTTTGTGGCTTTAAAATGTGCTTTGTTGTTTGAAACTGTGTTTGTTGATTTATTTCTAAAACAGCATCCTTAAAATATCTACCAAAAGATGAACTCGGTGTCAGCTTTTGAATCCCCTAAGTATATGTCATGTAATCATGTCAAAGATATCACATACATATATATAAGATAATCATTGATCACTGTTTATTTTATAAATTTGTAAAGTTTTCATAAATTTATCCACTTTAAAGAGATTAGAATACCTTTTCCATGTACACCAGTGTGGCTGCCTAGATTTTCTTCACACTGATAAGTCAGTTTAAGGAGAGGAGATATTGAACAAGAACTAGCAGGAGGCAGAATCATGTACTTCAAAAAAAGACACCAGGTTGGAGTCTCCACTTTGCCACTAATTAACTATGTCATCTTGAGCAAGTCACAGAAACTATCTGGCCTTAGCACTTTCTTTCTTCAATAAGTAGGTTTAATACACTTAAGTTAAAACTGTTTTTCAGTTTATAATTCTGTGATTCTACTTGACAAGTAAACAAGTTCTTTAAAAAACAAGACTTGTTTTTCTTTAGGTAAATTATTTTCCCTGGTTTTCCTGTAAATATACTCCCCCTTGCTCCTTACCAGCCTCCCTCAGCTCTAACTGAAGCTTTGTCTGCATGACTCATCATGCAAAATTTTCTCTGCAAGAACCCAGAGATTAAATGTGATGCTCAGCAACAGCTTCAGCACAAACGGCTTTCATACCTCTTGTGGGCGTTCACAGTTTAATTATTTCTACAACTATAAAATAAAATTGACGAATCTTTGCAATCGGGAAACAGCTTACTTGCTTCTAAGAACTGTAGGTCTTAAAGAATGTTCCAGAATATTACAAAAAGATAATTCAGAACAGTCTGATGCCTTTAACACCTGAAAGAGATGGGTGATTTTCTTCCCTAACTACACCTTCTGCTTTATAAATCTGTCGAAAGTGCAAAGAAGATGCGAAAACGGCTTGGAGTACAGTCGTGAGGTTAATGTTCTGCTGAGACAAAATTATGGTAAATTATTCCCTCGAGTTGATTTTGTGAAGGGTGAGGAATGGAAATACAAGCTGGTGTTGATGTTTAAACTGCGATGGAAGGGCATGTAAATGCAGGTCAGTTGCTAGGAGACCTGGAGCGCAGAGCTAATGCCTCCCCTTCCTCCCCTTCGCCGCACCCCTTGGAACCCCGCCCCTGTATGCGCAGGATTGTTTTATCTCAAGAAACCTTGTCTTTCACAGTCAACGATGACATTAAATGTATAGTCTGTCACAATTCAGGTGGACCAGTATTTGGTTATTACTTGGGTCAATTCAGCCATTCTGCCATCCGCCACCCACACAGGGAACAATTGAAAGAACAATGTAACATGATGCTAGCGACCAAGATGCTCCAGAAAAGCTCAGAGAGATTCACTCTAAATTCAGTTTAATTACTCTGACCTGAAAGACAGCTAGTTTGTTCGCTGATTTTAGTTGCAAGAAGGGTGCTGTAGTGGCTAAGGAATTGCTTCAGCATGCCAAAGAGAGAGATGCCAGGCCTCAAGGAGAGTTCTCAGGGAAGATGTGCTTGAGTAGGACTCTGGGCACTGTTGCTTTACAAAACAACTATTTCAGCCATTTGTGGGATTTTTAAAAACAGATTTTATGCTAAACGCACACTTCCGGTTTGTAATTACCACCAACAATATAAATTTGCAGAACTTTAGAACTGGAAGGGTTTTGCGAGTTTTTCTAGCGCCCCCAACTGGTAGAAGACGGAACCTGAGCCATAGACAGCCACTTTCAGAAAATCATAGCAAGGACTTCTGCTTTTGTGAACACTGTCAAGCTTTGCCAATATCCGGGAGAGGAAAAACAAAGCAAAACAAAAACTAAAGTCTGAAGAGTGGGTACAGTAGGTCTCATTTCGCTTTAAAAGAAATGAGTCACTGAGAGATATTTTGAATTATTTGAAACACTTAACTATTATCAAGAGAGCAGGAATACCATGTGGATTCCCAGTCCAATGGTCCTTTCCAGAAACACTGTTATGAACAGCAGCAAGGCAGCAACGGTAGTCTTGTAATGCTTCTGGAATGTTTTATAATGTACAGAGCATTTTTATACTCATTATTTCATTTGACTCTTACAAATGTGGGAATTATTCTTACCAAATAGTATGCTTAACACACGGCATTGATCTGCGTTGTTATAAAAGTATAGTTCTAATTGTAGTGGGTTGCTAGTTCTCTGCTACAATCCTATGGCCGTGTCCCAACACAAAGGGTGATACAGTGGGCTCAGAGACTAGTTAATTGAACCTAATATTAATGATTTGGAAATTTTTTGTATTTGCTCCACTTCAATATTGAATAACCACAAATAAAATAAATACTGCTTATCTATGGAAAATATAAAACAATCATCAATTATAAGTTATTTTTGAGAAACTACTATGTATCAGACTGGACATACAGCAAACATGAAGATGCTGTTCTAGGCTTAACTTTGAAAGAATTGGACTTGGGTTCAAGAACTAGAAGAAGTGAAATAAATGGATATTGATAAGTTCCACTCCTAAGCTTTACTGAGCCTGGACCAGGCTGGAAGTGAAGGATGCTTTTTCTTATATATTGGCTTAAGGAGAACACTTTTTTCTGATCTGTACAAGGGCGACTTATGGGTTGACTGCAACCCTCGACCTTCCCTAATTTATTTTTCTCTGTGGCATGTATTACCACCTGACAAATTATATATTTATTGTCTTTTTTTTTTTTAATTGTCTGATCCCCCACAGCCTCTCCACTAGTATACAAGCTCCATAAAGGTACGGTTTTTCTTCATTTATCTGCAGAGGAAAAGCAGCAGTGGTTAACTAAGATGGATTCTAATGATACTCATTTCTGGGTATTCATGCTTTTCTTTTATCCCCATCTTATACTGAATCAGGGCTGCTCAGTGTGATCAACAGAATATGGTGGAAATGATGGTGTATGACTTCCTGGGGTAGATAATAAAAGACATTGCAGCTTCTAACTTGCTCTTTTGGATTTTTCATTCTGAGAGAAGCCAGCTGCCATGTCATAAGGAAACTCAAGCAGCTCTACGGAGTGCACAGACAGGAACCAAACAGCCAGCACCAAATTTGTTAGCCAAGTGAACAAACCATTTGGAAAGAAGATCTTCTAAATACTAGCCTTTAAATCTTTCAGCTGAGACCTCACATATTATGTAGCAGAGACCACCAGCCTTTCCCATACTGTCCCGTCTGAATTCTTGTCCCACGGAAACAATGAAAAATAATAAGTCATATTATTGCTTTCAGCAAATACATTTTGCGCTTATTTGTTATGTAGCAAAAGACAACTAATATAGTGCCTGGCTCACAGTAAGTTTCTAATTCACATTTATTGAATGAAATGATAAATGTAAGCAGATTCATTTTTCTAGGTTACTCAGTGATCATAATATAATTCTGTTATTAACCTAAACAAAACCGAACAAAAAGCCTTTGCTCATTGGTTTGAGCTCTCAAGATGTAGGCTTGAATCTTGGATCTGTTACTTATCTGCCATTTGACCTTGTATAAATCACTTACAGTCTTTAGTCCTTAGTTTTTCTAACCTGTAAACTAGAAATAATAATTATAATTATGCTACTAATGGCACCGCCAACCTGACAGGGCGCTGTTGACATGGTATACCCTTGGATCAGAGCCGTCTTGAAACCTATGTTATAACTAGAATGATCCATTCTGTGAACCAATAAATCTTTATCATTCAAGTCAGTTCCAGTTGTTGGTGTTACCTACAACCCAAATCATCTTTATACAAAGCATTAACACTAATGCGAAACAACACCAAACAAAACAAGACGACATGCAATAAGTAAGATGCTACATGGCAATCTTACAAAAGTACAAAAGCTTGAAGAAAGGGACGTCAGACCACCTTATCGACCATTTCTGTGAGCTGATGTCAAGGACATCCTAATTCATCTGCTGCGGAGGTCAGGGAGGCCTGAGGGTTTCTGTCGTCACAACACTTTTGTGACGTTTTAGAAACCTTGGCTTCTGGTTTCTTCTCTGTGGTTGCATTATTTGATAAATAATTGCTGGCTTGCTAGCATCAAATTCATTTTTAAATGCTACAAGGGTCTACAAAACTATGTGTGTCCCAGAGAAGATATTCCAAGTGGCTAGACTATGTTGTGCACAGACATCAAGAAAACAAGCAAGGAGGCTTCTGTGCCTGTGCCTTCTCCACAGGTCCCCAGAGAGTACAAGACGATCTTACAGGCCACTTGCCACAACATCATTGCTTTGTCAGAAAGCTCTTCATTTTGTTCCAAGAACAGAGGACACTGTCCTGGGCATGTTATGAAATACTAATAAAAAAGTCATCTTTCAGGATGGAGAATTTTCATTTTTAAGAGCTGAGATACAGAAATTTCTGACAGTTCTGAATAGACAATGTGAAACATGGCCACTGTGTAATTTGCCCTCTGAGGCCCAGAGAGGTGGTGAATTGAAGCGGTGGTGAATTAAAGCGGTGGTCTGGATAATGTAGGCAGGGCTCAAATCTGTTTTATTAGCATTGGTCACACTACTTCCTATATATTAGAATGACTTTGATGGGCAATTTAATTAAGCTGCTATTTGTTTTGTAAATACAAATAATAATCTTAGTTTTATCCTCTGCTGCTCAGAGAAATTGGTCGATAATTGAGTTTTTAGCACAATAATACAAATAAGTTTCTCAATTTTATATATTTCTTCATGGAAATTTGCTGTTTTCTCAAATTATTCCATGAAGTTTAGATTTATTTATTTTTACAGTTCTGAGATGAGACTGAAATAGCTTCTGTGAGAAAAAGTAAAGTCCTCTCTTTAGGTTAAAATTATAAATATGTTTCCAAATATTAAAGCAATGCTTTTCCATTTCATTCTTAAATCATGTCCCTTGTACCCTTTGGCCTTCAGGGCTAAGTCTACAAGGAAAGAAAATATGGGAGTACCCCAGGGCAAATTGGCTGTTTATCAGGTTTATATGTCAATGTTGAGTTTTACAAAGAAAATAGTTATGAAAATCAGGCATTAAGAAAATGAAGACTTTTCTAAATCACTGTATCTCCTTTATATCAGGGACCATGCCTGAAGGATTGGGATCATGGAGTTTCTTCCACAATGCAAAGATGGCAGCTTTTCTTCCTACAGAGAGCTCAACAAGCTTGCTGGCCCAGGGAGAAAAAGGAAACGTTAAAGAGGAAGTAAAAAGTCCCAAACTGGGCCCTGCTCATCAGGAAGACTGGAAGTCTTGAGAAATTATGAAAGGATATATAGGTTGACTGAGGGGCTAGATGCCATGTTCTCATCCTTGTTCACACACTTCTTCGAGGGTTGAAATTTGGTGGAGCAGGGAAGGGGAGAAGGAACTTAGAAGCAATCAAGTATGCCTGAGAAGGTCTGAGGACACCGAGATTAGAGGTCCAGTATCAAAGAGAATGTGGACTCCTTGGAGAACTCTAGCCCCAGCTTAGGTCCATGTCTGTTCTGCCCTAAAAAGATGGCGGGAAGGCAGCTATGGCAAGCTACTGGTTCTTCATGGCTTTTGTATGAATGTGAGGGAGAACACAGTTTCTGAGTACACATTGGACTAACATAGCCAAGAGGCTGCAGTGTTTGAAGATATCAAAACTGGAGGCAAATGACCGGGATCACATGCTCCATTGGTGGGAGCCAGAAATTTGAATACAGCCACATAGGTCCAATGTAGAGGAGCCACTCAGCCACTCTGACATGGAGATCAGGGAGGGCCCAAAGGACAATGAGTCCATCTGAGGACCCCCTCTCTCCTCATGAGATCATATAAGCTGCATTCTTACTCTTGACTGATATTTCTGGTAAACATTTCTTTGGTCATACTGGTTATTTATGGCCAAAGTCTATATTAGTTGATATTAGTTGTTAAATATTAGAATTTTGAATATTAGTTCTATACATATCTCATATTTTCAGGAACTATTTTAGAAGTGAGGTCAGAATTCTCAAAAATAGAGAATTTTATCCAAATATTTGGATCAGACTAAACATATTAGGTTGTATTAAAATTAGTTGTCTTCTCCTTTGACAATAAGTAAGGTAGAGAACACGTAAGGAGGATCAGATCAATTAATTGGATATAAACAAACTATATTATTTTTGTATAAAATTCAGTGAATTGCAACTTAGTGACAAATTCTACTGTACAGGAGATGGAAGGATCTGAGGACTTCCATTACCACTTAAATCCATCAGCATACTAAGTTCCACATGGTCAGGGGTTTTGTCTGTTTTGTCTGTTTGGTTTGCTACTGTATCTCCAGTGCTCAGAATAAGTGTCTGGCTCATGGTAGGAACTCAATAGGTATTTATCGAAGGAATAACAATTTTAACATGAGGCAGACTTTCAAAGAATCCCAATACAATTTCAACAAAAGCAGAATGTCCCTAGTGTCATCCACCATAATTTACAGTTGTCAGCTCCCTCTAGGAATATTATATTCCATTTGAGGCACCAAAATTTAAGAGGGGTGTTCATCAATAAACTAGAGAGGATCCAGAGGGGAGCAGGCAGGACAAAAGAATTCTGAAAAACACTCCAAATAGTGAACAGTTGACACTATTTGAGGGGAAAAAAATTATAATTTGAGAGATATGACACTTCTGAATGTGAGAAAGACCTTCATCAAGGATGAGTCTGAAATAAATGTATGATTTATTATGCATGTTCATAATTAGACCCAATGGGAAGAAATTATGAATAGGCAAATTTTGGCTCAATGTAATAAAGAAACTTTGGAGTCTAATTTTCAATAATGGAATAGACTGCTTTGCGAGCCAGCAGGTAAAATTTAATTAAATAAATCTTGTATTTTCTTCTTAATATTTATCAGTATTTGCCTCCCTTTCCCTCAATTAATTTGTATATTTTTGAAAGCAGAAAATGTTTCATTTCAAATGGTAGGGTTAGATTTAAAACTTTATTACTGTGGAGAATGATGGGGACTATTAATTGATTATTCATTATCTCAGTCCCTAAGGTCATAAAATGACAAATTCAAATATGAGAACATATCCTTCACTGTTGAGTCCATATCTCACTCTGATTATCTAAATTTGCAAAAGAGGTAAGACTTCATGATGTTGATTAAAATTTTGGCGAACTTCCTAAATCACATACAAAACCATTTACTAATGAGGATTTGGCAGGGTTATTTATGTTAATAATTGAAAAAGAAAAGTTTGAAAACATGAGGATTTCATTAGTGTTTCAGTGGGAACTCTAGCCGTTGAGTTTAAACATCATTGAAATATCAAAGGATGAAGAAGAGGCCATTGGCAAAACTGTTGAAGTTCTTGAACACTTTTGTATATATGATCCTTTCTACATTAGTTTGACAAAAGTCATTCAAAAGGTAAAGGATATTACTTCATATTATTGTGAAATTGGATCAGAAAAATTATCTTCCTCAGAAAATAACAAACATCTTATTTTGTTGTTCTATGAATTATATACAGTTGCCATCAATCTAAATGTTGTTAAATATTAAACAAAAAAAGTCTGTAATTTTTGCTTTTATTTTTCAAGAGAGTTAAAAAAGAATCACTCCTCCCCATTTTGTGAAATTTCGTCTTCATTTTGAGTAGAGTCAATTTTAGTGGCCTTTCTAGCACTAATTATCCTCCAATAATGAAAGATCATCCTGGATCTCTTTGTTTCCTCTACTGAGAATGCCTTTTTTCTCTTAGTTTTGTCAAAAAGGGATAAAACATATCAATAAATGCTATATGTCTACTTGAATTACTTATGTGGACTTCAGAGGAATGGTGTCTTCTCATTTGCCACCAAGACATCGTAAATAAAAATGAATATTTCCTTATTCATTCATTATTTACTTACTCATTTATACTGGGCACTGAGAACATGAGAATGATTTAGCTCCTTACTTCATGAGATTTGTAAATCTGTAGTTATTCTGAGTTAATATGTTTAATACAGAAATACTTTTTTATCACAAATGTCATATTTGCTCATTGTATTCAGAAGATGAATTCAGAAGATAAGAAAGAGATAAAAAAGAAATCAGATGTAATCTCACCACTAGGAGATAAAAGCTGATGATATTTGAGAATAGATGCTTGCAGACTTTTCTTCCTATCTATACATATAGTACATATATTTATACATTTGTATATTATATAAACATATACAAATCAGATAAGTGTATACAAATTATAAAGGTATATACAAATATATATATATTTATAGACTATATATAGACATTTAAAAAGATATTTATACTATATATACTCTTTCATAAATTACTTATCTCACAGATATTTTTAATAAATATAGACCTACCTTTTATTTACTATTATTTACTATATAACAATGTAATTATTCACACATATACTTTTATTCATTTATCCATCCTTTTCTTTTGTAGACAAATATTTTATACTATGTTAAGCTTGAAATTTTATCTTCTCAAGATTTAAAAATTAAGAATATTAACAAAATATTTTAAACATTAAAAACAAAAGCAAAACTCACCTACAGTGTTAGAAGTCAAAATAATGGTTGTCACTGGGGGTCAGGTGTGTATTTTGATTGGAGGGAGACATAAAGGGGGTTTCGAGTGTACTTAAACTACAGTAGTTCCGTCTTATCTGCAGTTTTGCTTTTCAGGGTTGCAGTTACCCATGGTCAGCCGCGGTCTGAAAATATTAAATAGAAAATTCCAGAAATAAACAATTCATAAGTTTTAAATTGCACACCATTCTGAGTAGTGTGATGAAATCTCTTGCCATCCTGCTCCATCCCACCCAGCACGAGATTCATCCCTTTGTCCTGAGTGTCTGCACGGTATGCTATCCCTACCCATGAATCACTTAGTAGCCTTCTCAGTTACCAGATATTTTGAGAGAGAGAGAGAGAACACATTCACATGAGTTTTGTTACAATATATTGTTGTAATTGTTCTATTTTAGTATTAGTAATTGTTAATCTCTTACTGTACCTAATTTATAAATTAAAGTTTATCATAGGTATGTATGTATAGAAAAAACATACTTTATATAAGATTCAGTACTATCCGCAGTTTCAGGCACCCACTGAAAGTCTTATGATGTATCTGCCACAAATAAGGGGGCAGCATTGTATTCTGTGGTTTAACCTCGGGGTTGGTTACAAAGACATTCGCATTGTAAAAATTCAACAAGCCGTATACTTGTCACTTTCTACTTTCTTGTATTTATGTTACACATCAGTGAAATAAGTTAAAAAAATGATGTTATGGTTTGCATCCATGTTTATATCCTTAGGTAAATTCTAAGACTCAAATACTATTATCATTTTAAGTCTGTTTTTTTAAAATTCATGTTGCTAAATTATTCTGCCAAAAGTATGCACCAGTTTTACTCCCACCAACAATATATAAAATGTAATTTTTTGCATTCAAATTACTAACATCATTTTTCTAATTTTTAATGGTTTATTTAGAAATTTTTCAAATTTATAGAAAAGCCAAAAAAAGAATAATCTTTAGATTAGTAATCTAATATTAATGATTAATATTAATGATTAACATTAGATTAATATTAAGACAATTAGATAAATGTTAATCTAATATTAATGATTATTAGTAATCATTAGATTTTCCAACTCTTAACTTTTTGCCAAGTTTGCTTTTTCTCTCTGTCTCTACACACAAACATATTTTTATATGTATATATTTACGTGTGTATATGTAAACACATTTATTTTTATATTTCTGAACTATTTGAAAAGAAGTTTAAGACATCATGACAATTTACCTCAAATGTACCACTTATGAATAAGATATTTGTTTACATAACCATGATACATTTGTCACACATTTACAAATTAACAATAATTCCATAGATCAATTAATATCTAGTCCATATTCATATTTCTACAATTGTCCCAATATAGTCTTTTCTAACTGATCTAAAAAATACACGATTAAATAAAGTTTATTTCTTCACTGACTTTAGCTGTTTCATCTCTTCAGTCTCTTTTTACCTAAAACAGTCCCCTGCCACCATCATCTCACTCACTCTCTCTCATGACATTGAAATTTTTCAAGTCTAGGTCACTTGAAAACCTTCTGTTTGTTTTCAAATGTGTGTGACTATGCTTGATTTTACAGGCTCATATTACGAAATTACTATAGGTTTTCAGAAGCACATGTATCAGCAACTGTAACAAATTTTTATTTTTGGCTATTGGTTAATCAGAGCAAGACCCTGGATCTCCAGTTGGGCACCAGATGTTTTTACTGAGGACAAAAAAAAGCTCTAAGAGCTTTTAAATGTTACATTATTACTTCGATCATATAAGAATTAATAGTGATATTTCATTCTCTGATATGTACTGTGAGGGTTTTCCTTCATATTGGCATGATATATTATTCAACGAATCAGTGAGTATAGAACTAGTTTAAAAGACTTGAAAACGCAGTGACAGCCAAGAAGGATATTTTGAAGTTTGAAATGATCCTTATATAAATAGAACGGATCAGCATAACTTTGGGATAAAATTAGCCGACAGTTTGTGGGCTCTCCAGCATGTGCCTGTTTGCTTGGTGCCACTCTCCTGATAAATCACAACAAAGCTTCCAGAGGAAGAGGAAGCATGGACGGCACCGCTACCCCTATCACTAAATCTGCAGCTGCCAAGATAGTTAAGAGAAATTTCCTTGAAGCTCTGAAGTCAAATGACTTCGGAAAATTGAAGGCTATTTTAATCCAAAGGCAAATAGATGTGGACACAGTTTTTGAAGTTGAAGATGAGAATATGGTTCTGGCATCTTACAAACAAGGTAAAGTTATAGGTATAATTGGTAAAATTGATAGAAAATTTATTATTTTTTTAATGCATGACGTCAGTCACCCACTCGAAACCAGTAGTTCTTATTGTTTCTTTATGTATTTTAAAAATATTTCTAATTTAATCTTTTCTTTCTTTTTAAGCCAGACCTCATCATGAGTTGATATATATATATATATATATACACACATATATATATATTTTGTTGTTGTTTGTTTGTTTTCTTTTCTCTCTTTTTTTCCTTTCTCTATCCTTGTGCCTAGAATTTGAAAATTCTGGACAATCATATTTAGTAATGCACTTTCCTTCTCTTTTTAACTGTTCTTCTGCCTATAATGATATAGAGTAAAGAAAACATCTCTATATTATGGCTAATCAGACTGCTCAGATCTAATCCAGATGGTGTGATCGGCTTGGGGACAGGCTAATAACTCTCTGTTAACACAGCCACTTAAAGATATAACATCTTTATGTCCATCTGTATGAACAAGGGGATTTTTGCCCCCATTTAGAGGGTTAATGAATGGGTAAGGCTGTGTCTTGATGCACCTTAATGGTCCTCATCATTTTAATGAGTTTTCAGTTCAGGCAGAAAAGCTGAAAACAGAAAAACCAAAAAGTTAATATTTTCCCCTTGAATGATAGATCAAAATTGTAGATATACTTAACACAGATTATCTGCCTCAAAAAAAAACTAAGGATAATGAAAATTAAAAGTGATTTTCTCTTTATCAAGGGATTTTCTAGAATACATGCTTAATGAATCAGAAATAAATTAGAAGAGTGCAGATTCTGATTTCCCAAATCAGCTAGTTAACGGGGGAACTTGAGTAGCGAGGCCATCTGGTGAGCGGACTGCAAACAAACACCATGTTCAACATCACTTCTGTTTAAACAAAAGAGATGATAAGGTCTTGTGTATGACATTTAGAGGGAGATAGTGATTCTTTTTTCATGTTTAAAATACTTTCCATTCATATATAAATCACTGGCACCATCATTTTTCAGAAACTAATGCTAATGGTATATATTTCTACATTAATTTACTAGATTCTGATTTTGAGTTCTCGAGGAAGAATGAAATAATTGAGACCAGTTATTGCATTTATAAAACTTGAGGGTTTTATAATAAATTAACATTGCTATTTTGATTGGAAGATAAAGAAAAGGTCTGTTTTTTAAAAAGTAGTTGATGGGGGCTCTGGTAAAAGAGTGTATATACCGTATAATTAGGTTTCTTTCATCGTGTGGGTTTTTTCAGCGAAACACTCAATGCTAAGTATGTTTTAAAGTTTTTAAAAAAACTTATATTTGTGCCCAATGTAAAATAACTTAGGTCCAAGTCAGTGGGTAATTTATTTGACCCTGCATTTTTAAGACTACCTTTTCTCATCTCCTGAGTATGCGAAGGTCCTGAGGCTGTGAGAAAGGAAGTTTTAGGGGCAGGCTCTAGGGAAGAAGAGTATTGTTTCTCTTGCTTCCTATGGTGTCATCACCCCTGAATGAGAAGAAAATGCGCGTTAAATTCTTTCTGTCAATTTGAGTTGACTCCTATGGTCCTCCTGGAGCTAAATTTTCATTCATGCTAATGGGTGTGTTCATAGTATTAGGACTGTGGATGTGGCTTTCAATTAAGGAGACAGCAAATTACACCCTCTGGGAAAGGAAAGGAACAGTTCCATTCTTGTGCATGCCAGGTGGATGTATGCACAGAAATAATAGGATTTGTGGTCATACCTTTAGGGTTTATGGAGGAAATTGTACACACGTGTGTATACAGAGTAATTACACTTACTCTCTGTTTAATGTGAAAATGGGTATAAGAATCTCTCTTCAATCTTAAACCTGGATTAAAGCCTCATCTTTCTTCAAAGTTTCCACAAACTTTTTTACATCTTCCAGACTAATTATCAAATCTTTTGGTATTTTAATTAGGAATGGAAGTAATAAATAGAATCTTGGTTGCTAGCCAAGCAAAATAGACCTAAGGAGTTATATCAATTTCTTAAGTCACAAAGGAATTCTTAGGGAACAGCTGAGCAGGCTATAATAGTTAGTTAGTTAGTTAGTTAGTTAGTTAGTTAGTTAGTTAGTTAGTGTGAGTTAGTTAGTTTCTTTTTGAATAATTCTAAGGAATGAGACCCCTTTTTTATGTGGCCTTGAAGGGTATGTGGCTGGATTTAACTTTGTGAGGCTTTTTAAAATTACAGCGGATTTCTTGTACGTTGAATTGTTATGCATTAGTTTTGGATTTCTTAAAGCACTTTTGAAAAGCTCAACCCAGAAAAGTGTACAAATCCTAAGAATGCAGCTTGATTAATTTTCACAAAATAAACAAACCTATGTAACCAGCATCTAGATGAAGAACTAGAACATCATCTGTTTACTTTTAAAGTGTGGCAATATTCAAGTTTCAGTAATTTTTGGCTTAATAAGCGAGACAATGTATAAAACCTATAACAGATACCAAGGTTCCTTAAATTTTCTTGTGTAATTTATAGTGTAATCAACATTCAACGTTTGATTGTCCTGCAGAAAATCAACAGTGGTACAATTAATCCCAAAGCATTTTTACTTTTTTTAGGACATATCATAGCTTTTTACAGGATTTCTAAGAGTGACCACATTTTTTCCCCTAAAGATAGTATGTCTAAGCCAGTATGAAAGTCAGTTTATAATTTTCGGAAAAGCAACTCAGAACTTTATTGATGAAGAAATCAACTTGGGATCTTAATATTGCTCTCCCAAATCCACAATCTAATTGGTACACCAGTAATCAAAAGTTGACCTCCTAAGCAAATATAAAATATAGATTTTGTGAGGAAGGTAGAACAGGGAGTCTGGAAATTCACTTCTGCTTCCCCATCTCATTGAACAGCTTCTCTGACATGTGTGATACAGGCAGATTTAGAAACCAGCTTCCAGGTTCTAACTGTGGGTCCTGCCTAGTCTGGCACCTAATAATGATTCTTAAAGTTAGAGAAATCTCACTTTATTTTTTAAAGTTATTTTAAACTTCATAATCAAATGTTCAGATAAAAATCATATTTTATTAATTTAAAAAACTTCTCACACTTTGTAAAGCAAATGTTAAAAACATTCTAATTGGCATTCAAGAGATCTCTTAGAGAATGGCAGAGATATGGGCCTTAAAATCAAAAACAAGTAAGCAAAATTACATCTACCAGTTGAACACTTTGAAATGGGAATGACGTGAGGAAAAGTTAAATACAGGAAAAATCTTTTAACTGCCAAATGCAACAAATAGTTGAATAGTCCAGGGATGTCGATGATATAAAGTTTGGAGAGCCAAGCCTGTAGTATTTAGGAAGAAAGCAGAGTCTCCAAGAAAACACAAAACTATTCAGATTGGTTTTCAGCATACTAACACCATGAATATCCATAAAACTGTTTCCAAAGGATTTTCCATCTACATACCTTGATTCTCCTTCAGATGTGTGAGTCTTCTCTTGTTATTGATACGGGCAGAATATCATACTGACCTCTTTGGGATGAAATTCCCTCCTCAGCAAGGTTATTCAAAGTCTTTTTAAAATCAATGTAATGTACTTTAAGTATCTCGCTTATGGCCCAGAGCCACAGGTTCTTTGGTTGGTAGTCATATTTTTAATTAAAATAACCAATGAAGGATTTCACTGGAAAACTTTCTGGCAAGTACTTTATCTCCTTTACTAGGTAGCACCTGCCATCGAAATATCTTGAAAGCTCTTATTTCCACTCTCTTAATGAATAATCTCTTTTTCGCCTAATTTTCCTCTTTGCCAGAAATTTGCTCTCATGCTTATTTATCATCATTTTAGGGTTTTTTTCCCTTCCTTGATGTTCAAACTTTTTTTTTTAATTTTACATGTCAACCTTACTTATTTTTCTTCTCCTGGGAAAACTCTGAGATTTATCCTGAAAATATTAGCTATTAACAAATAGTCAAGAATTGTGCTGCAGTCTATAATCCTCCAGGACTGAGTAAATACATGGACGCGGGTAGAGCAAATGTCTGCTAATCCAGCCATGAGCAATGTGTGTAACCTTTGGCTGTAAAAACAGAGGCTTCTCGGGCGTGGGTTCTTTGGACTCAGATAACATTATAGCTGATAACTGTAGCAAAGCCCAGGCTTAACTGAAGGTTTACCAGAGATGTGTACATCCCCCCAAACACTGGAGCAGGATCACTCTTTCTTCCAAAAGATGACCCAAACACATTGCCCCTGACCAGATTTCCTGAGCCAGGGGGCTTTCTACTCAGCTACTCAGGCATCTCTCTTTGGTTTCCAATTTAAATTAAACACACCCACAGAATTAGTCTGCATATTTTCATAAGGGTAAACCTTCTAAAATCCCTTTAGAACTTTTGCCTACAAGTGATATTGGTTTGAAAGTGAACTGCGTATAGCTTTCAGATCATCAATGGCTACTTAAAGATTTGGGGGAGACCAGAGTTTGAGTTGACATGTGTGTACTAGTTATGCAACCATGGGCACTTTATGCTACTTAATCTCTGCAAGATATTTATCCTCATTTGTAAAGTGACAGCTTTGTCAACATCCTCTCTAAATCCTGTGATGCTGCTAATCTCCAAAGTTATGAAGGGGAAATTATATACACAAATTATGTGTCATGGTCGCAGGAAGATAAAAAGTAACTGTAGATGGGATAAATTCACATTGGTGTGGCCTGGATTTGAGAGTTTTCTGTGGGATTTCTGCATAGGAGAAAGAATCTGTCTTCTCTTCTCTTCTCTTCTCTTCTCTTCTCTTCTCTTCTCTTCTCTTCTCTTCTCTTCTCTTCTTCTCTTCTCTTCTCTTCTCTTCTCTTCTCTTCTCTTTTCTCTTCTCTTTTCTCTTCTCTTCTCTTCTCTTCAGTGAAGCTCTTTGTTCAAGCAGAGGTCTTCTGCAAGGAGCCGTCACTGCATAAGGAAGGAGACCTGGAGAGAGTGTGAGTGGTTTACATTAGGAGGAGGCAGTGGCTTCTTCGCTCCCCAGCCCCAAGGGCTTTGTTCCCAGGTTCTGCTTCATCCCGTCCTTTGTGCAGTCTGAGCACAGAGTGAAAGGGCAGCCGGCCTCTGCAGAAGTGAGCAGAGGGGCCCCTTTGAGAGACCAATGTGAAAAATACATCACATCTAGGTTCTGAAGCTCTGGGACAATTCTACTGTTGAAAGAAGGGAGAGTGTAAAAAATGAATCTGCCTGCTAAGTTAATCGTATTTCTGTCATGCTGTGACTGTTGGTGGTTTTATTTTAGAAGACAGATTCAGATCTCTTGACATATTAGCATAAACACAAGTATGTTAATAGGAGCTGCATGAGTGCGGTGTTTCAAGACAGGCTCTACCTCAAGCATGGTGAAAGGACACCCTTGCTCATATCTACACTTAGTACACAGCGACCTGTGGCCACAGCCTTATTTTAAGACGGTGGTTGTGTGCGGGGGGCCTCTGGGCTACGGGCTGCTCCTCTCTCTGCAACAGGCTTTCCTGCTATGGTCAGGGTTGAATTATCCAGAACCGTTTCCCCGATACCATCACCAAAGTTCTGCGACCCAGCTTCAGGATATACTTCAGCAGACCCTGATCCATATCCGCCAATCTGTCCTCTTCCTGTTTCTTCATTCAAGTCTCTGGGAGCACCAGACAAAGTGTCTTGCTTCTACCCACCTACACACATTCCCCTCTAGGTGAAGTGAGATGTAGGCACAACTCCATTCAGGGAATTGGCTGAATTCCAGGGCATAGCATTCTCTCAGCCTGATTTACCAGTTAATTATAATGATTACAGGAGATGAAAATGAAATTGACTCAGAGGCCAAGGATGACTACTGATTCATGTAATAAATGAGCAGGAAAGATTCTCTAGGTGCTATTTGGAATTTAGGAGGAATTTTAAAAATCAATGAGCAAATGCATGTTTATATCAGAAATGTAACATATTATAGGTGAATTGGGAATCTTCTTTTCTTTCTCATGATTTGTGAAGCAGGATTGGTGCTAAACCTATTCTGCTTTTACAAAGACAAAGACAGATGGAAACCCTGCATTGCAGATATCCTGAGTCCATTAGCTTGGGCTGAGGCAGGAGACTTATGGCTCTAGCAGGCTGAAAAAGTGGCAGTTTTCTCATCTGGAAAATGAAAGACTTGGACTGGATAATCTTCCCTCCAGCGTTAACATTCTGTGTGTCTTTGATTTTACATCAAAATGGTGTTTTCTTAATCAGCTCTCTGCTGCTTCCTTTCTGAGATCATTTTTCTTCCCATTGCAGAAGCACGCATGAGTTTCTAATCAGTGACTGCACAGAGCTGCCTAATCTTTGCTGCTAATCGGCAGGCAAAACACACTTGATTTTCAGATCTGGAACCAGCTTTTTAGCAAGACAGTTAGAAGAGACTGTCTTTGCAAATTGCTTGTTGAGAAAGTCTGAGTATTAAAATGACTTTAAATATTGGCGTTAAATGTGATTCATTCATTATCAAAAGTAGGTTGCATATAGCTTAACAACTCTGCTTGGAACACAGATTCAATGTACATAGCTAAATAGAGATGTATAAATGGATATATACACATATATTGTGTATGCATTTCTACTTACGTGTGCGCGCACACACACGTTACAGGCGTGGGGTTGATACTCCCCAGCCCAGGCTATCTGTGATACTATTTGTCTCTGCCAGGAAAAGTCCATATCACCAAATGCCTTCCCTTTTCTGTGTCTACAATCTAGAATTAGTATCTTAGAATTTAATTCTATTTGCTGAATATAGATTTCTACATAAGTTCAGATGATTTTACAAGGGTCACACTTTAAACCATCTGCGGGTCATTAGACCTTAGTATGGATTAACTTTGGATTTCTTTTGAAACAAACAACAGATTTTTGGAGAGTGGAAAGGTTGGGAGGAAGAGAAAGCAAAATAACCCTCTAATTCTAATGGGATGAAGAAATTGAAGTATGCGTGTGTGTGTGTGTGTGTGTGTGTGT
>NW_024347791.1:12054155-12261769 GCF_902729225.1 Pteropus medius | reverse complement strand
GAGAGAGAGAGAGAGAGAAGGAAAGAGAGAGAGAGAGGGAGACAGCGCGCGAACAAGAAAGAGAAAGTGCCATGGACTTTGCAGCCTTATAAAGCATATGAAACCCTTTTCAAAATCATCATTCTTCATTCATAAAATAAAACAGCATTGCAATGATAACCAAATAGGATGAAATACAGTTATCAAAATATTAAAATAAAAGCAAATTCATGGTATTCTATATACTTCTTTACTAATACATTAAACAACAAGATCTAGGGTAAATCTACAAATTGCCATAATTTCAAAGTAGTGATGAGCATACAAGATATTTTGAGATGCTGCAACAGTATAATGTGATATGAAAATATTTGTCATTTCCAGGGTTGATAGTTACAGGTACTCCTAATACTACTGTGGTCTATTGTTGATATTCATAAATTAGGAGATACTAAATTTCTATTAGAGGTTAGTAAAAATAAAGCACTTGATTTTTTCCATTATTTGATACAAAGAGATATAAAAAGATATAAAGATTATAGATTTTATTATATAAATAAAAATAAAGAGATACCTTTTATCCCCCATTCAGGTTCACAGATATCTGAAGTCTTTCCTAGACTCCAGGTGAAGAACTGCTGGTTAATTAGTCAAGTCCTTTCTCCACCTTAGACTAGAGGTTGCCAGATCTGGTCCACAAATGTTGATAGTGTTGACAGTGTAAGAGAGTTAAGAGTTGGCAGTTTAAAACTTTTGATATTTTATATACAAATATCAAGATCTGCAGCTGCACTTGAAAAACTGGACTATCTGATAACATTAAGCTAAACATTACATGGTTATTCAGCTGACCTTATGATGGGGAGATTATCCTGAATTATTTGGGTGGGCCAAACATAATCACGAGCATCTTTAAATGTGGAAGAGATAGGCAGAAACTAGAGAACCAGACAGATGGCAGGGTGAGAATGACTATGTTTTGAATTTGGAGGAATGGAATGGGGCCACAAGCCAAGGAATGCAGGTGATACATAAAAGCTAGAAAAGGCAATGAAACAGATTCTCCCCTAGAGCCTCCAAAAGGAACCAGCCCTGCCGACACCTTGATTTTAGCTTGGTATGACCCATTTCAGACTTCTCACCCCCAGAACTGTAAAATAATAAAACTGTGATGTTTTAAGCTACTAAGTTTTGGTAATGTGTTACAGCAGTAATTGGAAACTAATCCAAGTGCCTACTATGAGTGGGCACTGCTATAGGAAACATATTGAAGTTATTTATTTAGGTCATTCTTCACCACGAGATTGCAAGCTTCTTGTCGTCAAGCACTGTCTTATTGAATTATAAAGTCAGCACCTATAAAGTGTCTAATACAAAGAAGCAACTAAAGAATACTTGTGGAATTCCACCAAATTAATATTTCTTAAATCCACATATCCTATTGGTCTATATAATGATTAGTTTGTTGGTGGTGGTTTAACACTATTTTATTTGTTTTTTTGTTTGTTTGTTTGTTTTATTTATTTATTTTTTGCTTCCAGAAAATATTACTATGATCACAGTTAGGCATTCTTAGATATGAAAGAAACTTCAAAATATGTAGTACTTTTTAAAACTGAACAAACTACTTTATGTAGTAAAGTAACCCAAATTTACTAAAAGTAATCTAATTTGCAGTATTACTTTGGAGCACTCACTGTTTCATTTGTTGACCATTTTATCTGGTAAAGGATTGTTTCTTGTTTATAGCCAAAATTTGCTTTATTGCTACTTCTTCCAACATCCTAGTTAAGCTAAATTAAGCTTAGTTTAATTAAGTCAAACCCTCTAAACTCTAGATTTAGAGTCTAGAGCAATCAAGAATAATTTGAATCTTGTTTGTATATGATAGTCTTTCAGCACATGAAGGTAGTTATCATGAAGACTCTCATTGTTACTCCTACTCTTGCATAAATTTTGTTTTATAATGTGCCTACATAATCCAAATGTCTTTAAATTTTCCTCATAGGAGTCCTTGCCATCATGCCCATTCTAGTCTGTACAATCTCTTAATTAATGATCTTCTTAAAATGCAGTGCCCAGTATGAAACCCAGTTCCCAGATGTTGTCTAAACACCACAACAGCAAACAGGCTGTTATCTCATTTGACCTGTGCAGGAGGCTACGTAGCCTGCGTTAGTTTTGCAAGGAGAGGAAAGCAGCCTATTAATTCATACTTGGCTTGTAGTCAACTAAATCCTATTTTTCTTTACATGTTAAATTGGGTTTTCTCTATCCTACAGTTGTGCCATTGATTATTTGAGTCCAAGAGTACAAAATTCATCTCTTTTTCACTATTATTATATTCATATTTTTACTTTCTTCCAGCCTAAGGAACTAATTTAGAATTGTGATTCCATCATGTAAAATATCAATAGTTTCCTTTCAATTAAATTAAACATTTATTGAGCAATTACTTAGTGCCTACCATTGTACTAGAGGTACTGGGTCATCTGCAAAATTAATAGCCTATGTTGCTTCCCATGTGATTATGAGTTTGGTGAACAGGATGGGATTAAGACTAGAGCTCTTTATACAAAATGTCAGTGATTCATTGATCAATACCCTCTGGATATTGTCAGATTTGAATCATGCCAACCACACAACCTTATCCAGTTCCCATTTCTTCACCTTGTTTCTTAACCTGAAACTTTGCCAAAAACCTTTTTGAAACCCAGACACACAGTATTTCTCTTATTCAATATATGGTGTCATATGTTTTAACAAGGAAATGTGGCTAGGTTTGGTACCTGGATATCTCTTAGCACCTAGCCCCGAGTGACATATGCATCCTCTCTTCCTCCCTTTCTACTTCTTCTTTAGGTAGATTTCAAACAAATAGAACAATAGCAAATGAAGTCTGAAAATATCATAAAATAAAATACAATTTAACTGGAAAAACTATGTTTCTTTTTAAAGAAGAGAAAGTTTGGGGTTGGAGATACTAATAACAGAAATAAAATAATTGATAGAAAAGAATATCTAAGTGGGATTTCTGATAAAGATAAGTGAAGAAGTAGCATTGCTAGTTTTAGTTTGTTATTTTCCCTGCAATTCCCAAAGACTTAGGCAGAGAACTCAGCAGAGGGCAACACAGCATGGAGGGCCTTGTATGGAGTTGTCTTAGCAACAAAGTCCTTTTGCCGCCTGACTCAGCCAGGCGGGAAAGTGAGAGCAGCTTTGAGGAATGTGCTTAACTTTGCAAGAGGTTGGTTTCCTGCCCTCGGGAAAGTTGAATTAAAATTTCCTCAATATATGTGATATTCTTATTCCTGAGCCTTTCGGTTTAGAAAATGGCTTGAGCAATGTTCTGACAAACAAGGGGTGCTGAGGGACCTTAATGACATAACCAGGCAGTTCAAACACAAGTGCTTTCTCCTGCTTTCAAAGCAAGCCTCAGTTAGGATGCTGTGACGTGGGCCCGCCTTGCTTTGCCTGTCCAACCGCAATGGAATGTTGACTGGTCTCTCGGCCCTCAGTCCACCTACCATGCACCTCTTTCTTCCAGCTGCCAGAGTGATTCTTCTAAAATGAAAGTGTGTTCCTTCTTTAAGATGCTTTGATGACTACCATTGTCTTTAGGATAAGAGCTAAACTTTTCCAGGTGGTATATAAGGCTTTAGAAGGTGCGGCTCATCTCTCCTCTGTGGCCACTCCCCTCCTTCAACCCTCCTCTACTTCAGGCCTCCAGAATTACCGGTATTTCTTGATTCCACCAAATTCCCTGTTGCCACCTTTACCTGCAGCTTTCTATACCTTCTTTTTGTCATTTAGATCTCAGAGTCATCATCCACTTCTCCTAGAAGTCTTTCCCAACATCTCTCCTTTTTTTCCCATATTGTGGGGATAGTGACCACATATGGTATTATTTTGTAATAATGATTTTAGAAAATAAAGGAAATCCCTATTTAAATGCCTAGAGGGTTGCACAGGATTCATAAAATTTCTATCCATCATAGCAATTTATGCTAATGAAAAGTTCATTAGATACAGTTCATCGCTGGGTCAGAGTGCTTCTGATGTCTTTGCTCTTATAATATATAGGGAGCAAAGATAACATTCCTGGGGCTGTCCTCTTTCTTCATTTGTGAGGGTTACACACGTGTGTTCACTTTGTGATTCTTCATCGACCTGTACACTTAACATTTATGCACTTTCCTATATGTATGTTATATTTCTATAATGAAGTTATTAGAAAAACAAACTCTATAGAGGGCTGATGGCAGAAAATAAAAACTAAAGAGCTAACTTGTGAGCTGAAAAATAGGGCCTAGTAGCCTTAAAGAACAAAGCACAAAGAATAAATACATGGAAAGTGTACAAGAGAAGTTAAGAGATCTAGATTAGATATCTTCAAATTCCAAAGTCTGCTTAATGATGCATAGTTAAGTCTGAAATAATAAAATAGAGATAAATGAAGGAAATCCTCAAGTAAATGTGCACCCAACAGGATGAGACAACCTCATAAATTTACACAAAATTATGACATTTTGGCACATGAAAGATAAAAAAAAAGCAAAAGCTACTCTAGAGAATCAAAACAGATAACCCACAGATTTCTCACCTGCAATACTGGATGAGAGAAGACAAGAAAGTAAAATCTTCAGAGCACTGAAGGAAAAGAACATTTGAGCCTAGAATTAAGATTTAGCTGTAGTTGGTGGGGTTTGAAGCATCCTAGGTACAGGGAACATCCAATAGCCCTCTCAAAAGTGCTTTCTCTCTTGCTGGTAGAACCCCATTTTTCTGAGGTGATATTTTTCCTACATATGATTCAGGGATGAGCCAAGATGAACTCTGAACAAGGCAAGACAAATTCTGTTGCACATCTCAGGACATCTCCCTCTGTTCCCTCAGGTAACCTAGGAACAATCTGGCTCAGTGGGGAGAACTATAAGATCTCTAGCTGAAGCCAGAGCTGAAAAAAAAAAAAAAAGAAAAGAAAAAGAACAAACAGACAAATAAACAACTCCTCCAATTAGCTGCTGTCCTATTTCTACATATTCTCCCCAGCAAGGCCACTGTCCTGACTGAAAACTCCTGTTGCTACAGGATTGGTTAAGTATTCCTGCCCTGTCCTAGCTTCTTCATACATGCTAAAGCAGCACAGGCACGAGCTCTGAATCAGGGCACAACCCATAATGCATCCTGAGTTGCCTGGCGGAAGCACAACTCCCTGCAGAGACTAAGTGCATTGTGGGAAGTCCTTCTTGTAAGTGTTGTCCAACAAACCAACTGTTATCCATGTCTCAAGTTGATAATGGTGTTTGTCCCCATCTTCTGGCCTGGCTGCGGATTAGTCTACGCCCATCATAGTAATCCCATTCCCTTTAACAGTGGTTGGTATGGTATGAAAGTGTTGGGTGACACAGTCCTGGCCAATTAGATGTGAGAAGAAGTCTGCTGAGATTTGGGGGGCTTATCTGAAAGGTCTCCTTTTCTTTCAAGAGATCAAGGGGATGAGGCAGAGTGCTCTTCTCTCAGACATCGTCATGGTTGCCTGGGGTTCCTGGGACTGTGGCAGCCATTGCCAAAATAGGAGTTAATCCCAGAGCAGAATAGAAAGGTATAGGACGGCAGAGTGGGATGATGAGAGAACATTCCCCTTATCCGACATCATCTTGTGTGCAGCTGCCCTATCTCAGGATTCGTTGGTCAGAGAGTTGAATTCCTTTATTTTTAAAACTATTTGAGTAAGGATTTTTTGTTACTTATAGCCAAAAGTTTCCAAAGTGAAACATATAAAATTCAAAAAATTTACTATCCACAGATCCAATCAGAGAGAGTTTACTCCAGAAAGAAGAGATACGAATTCAAGAAGAAGCAATGAGGTACAATAACAAGGATGAGCAAGGAAATGAGAGACACTCAATGCAAAGCATAAAGAAAGAATGTAAAACAGATGTTTGTGTGCAGTTAACTATAATATACGACACAATTAAGTAAGTGCTAAGCAGGTTTTGGAGGCTGTGCTATGGGGGAAAAGGGAATTATTCTGGAAGTTTAAAGAAAGCTTCATAGAGGAGGCAGCATGCAAGATAGGCTTTGAAGTCTGTGTGGGAATTTAGGGCAGAAAGGGGCTGAAAAGCAGTCTAGGTTTCAGGAACACGGTGAAATGCATGGGAAGTGGGGCGCTCAGTGAGTGGTGAACAGATAGTAATTGCTGTTTTGAGAAGACTCAAGTCCAAAGTGCTCTTCTTCCTGCAATCTGCTTCAGAAATAAAACGGAAAATATTATCACATATTTGTTACCAAAGTAGAGGCCATACATATCTTTTAATGTGGCGATTCCGGTTTCTGCATATCCAGAGAAATGACAATGGTGGAAAGGGTCAAAGAAAGGGTACCTTAAACCATCTGAAGGGCAGAGGCACTTCTGGGGATATGATGATAGACAGGAAATGGGGTTTTTCTGACCTTACTGACAGCAAGAAAAGCAAGACTATTTGAGAGACTTGTTAAATCTCAAAGGAGTGTGGAAAGAGTAAACATGAAATATTTCACCAGATAGGTTTTTATTTTTAATGGGGGTTAATGAACTAATGCCTAAAAAGCCTATAGAATTAAAAGTTAGAAGGATAAAAAAGCAAAAAAACAAATAAGCAAATCAAAATCTGTGTTATTTTCCCAGCTCTGCTATTTATTAGCTGTGTGACTTTGGTCAATCAATACATCTCTCCGCACCTCAGTGACTTCTGTGATAACATGTTACCTCCTCCCTGACCTAGCTTAGAGTATTCTCTTGAGGATCTGAGCAGGCAGCATAAAATGATGAGGGATGGAGAAAAATTTTAGACTCTATGGAGGCATAGAAAGAATTTGCTCTTTTAGAACATATTTTGGAAATGTGGCAAGATTGGCCACTCAGGAGAGATGACTGGGACACTAAGATGTTGGAGAGTGGCAAGCTCACTTTCCAGGGTGACTGCAGGAAACCACCTTCAGGTAATCTGCCAGAATGTGGGCATCAAACCAAGATGGAGGTGATATTGGAGACACATATAAAAGGAATTATTAGATTTTTTAAATGATATGAGAGCTATGCCAAGACTTGAAGCTATGGTCAGGAAGCTGTAATTAAGGGTGAACTTAGAAGGAAAAAAACGAAATGAAAAAAAGAATCTGAAACCTTTTTGAAGTTGTAAGGACATAATTTATATGTCCAACCCCAGAGGTTCCACCATGCCACAATAACTTTGTTTATGTATTTTCCTGTGTTTATGAAGCTTGGCAAAGATGGTTGATGGAGTGTCTGAATAGAAAGGCAAAGGATAAGCTCTCGGCCCATGGTATGGGCAAGGACATGAGAAAAGCACTCAAAATAACTGCAACCACGGGAGAAGCCTCCCTGCCTGATCCGTCCCTGGAGTTTTCCTCTCTCCAGATTCCATTCTGGAAATGGGGAGTGTAAATCTACTTGGTAATTCTTATGGGCACTTAGAATTATCTACTGGCTTTCCACATCCAAAAAGACTAGACTAGTTATACCTCCACCTCTGAGTTATTTTTTTAAATGTGTGAGTTTTTTAAAATTTATTTTTCAACTACAGTCGATATATAATATTATATTAGTTTTAGGTATACTGTATCTTGATTAAACATTTACTACCTGATGAAATGATCACCTTGATAACTCTAGTACCCATCTGACACCATACATAGTTATTATAATACTATTGATTATATTCTCTATGCTGTCCTTTACATCTCCATGATTATTTATATAACTGGTAATTTGTACTTCTTAATCCCTTTCACCTTTTCACCCATCCCTCCAGTCTCCCTCTCATCTGACAACCATCGATTTGTTCTATGAATTTGTGTCTATTTTGTTTATTTTGTTTTTTAGATTCCATGAATAAGATAAATCATATGGTATTTGTCTTTCTCTGTCTTATTTTGCTTAGAATTAATACCCTCTAGGTTCATCCATGTTGTTGCAAATGTTAAGATGTCATTCTTTCTGTGGCTGAGTAATATTCCATTGTATATATGTAACACTTTCTTTATCCATTCGTCTAATGATAGACACTTTGGTTACTTCATATCTTGGCTATTGTAAACAACACTGCATTGAACATAGGGGTGCATATGTCTTTTTGAATTAGTGTATTAAATATCTTCAGATAAATACCTAGAAGTGGAATTGCTGGGTCATATGGTAGTTCTATTTTAATTTTTTTGAAGAAACTAAGTACTGTTTTCCATAGTGGCTGCACCAATTTACAATCCCACCAACATTACATGAGGGTTCCCTTTTCCCCACATCCTCACCAACACTTGTTGTTTTTTACTTTATTGACGATAGTTATTCTGACAGGTGTGATGTGATATCTCGTTGTGGTTTTGAGTTTCATTTTCCGGATGATTAGTGATACTGAGCATCTTTTCATTTGTCTATCAGTCATCTGTATGTCCTCTTTGGAGAAATATCTGTTCATGTCCTCTGCCCATTTTTTAATCAGGTTGGTTTTTTTGTTAAATTGTATGAGTTCCTTATATATTTTGGATATTAACCCTTTCATAGCCACAGCAATCAGACCAAAAAAAAAAAAAAAAGAGAGAGAGAGAATAAAAGACATTCAAATTGTAAAGGAAGAAGTAAAACTGTCATTATTTGCAGATAACATGATCCTATATATAGAGAACCCTAAAAATTCCACTAAGAAACTATTAGAACTAATAAACTTTGTAAAGTTGCATTTTTATAGACTAATAATAAACTATCGGAAAGAGAAATTAAGAAAACAACTATGAGAGTATCAAATGCATACTGAATTTATGGTGATGATCACTTCATAAGTTATATAAATGTCTAATCACTGTGCCGTACACCTGAAACTAATATAACATTATATGTCAACTGTAACTGAAAAAAAATATGTATTTATTTGGAAATAGATCTAGATAGTTAATCATTTTTACCTTTTAATTTAATTCCCCCAAATTATGTTTAGATCATTCATGAAAATTTTATGAGACATTAGACAGAGCCAAATATTATAATGATTTTCCTGTTGATAAACCCTATAAAAAAGATAATATGAACATGTTTTGGTAAACCAAGATAAAAATAAAAATATTAGATGTTAAAAAAAGAAATGTAATAGTTTCTAATAAAAAAAATGAGTTAGACTTAAAATGTTTCCTTCTATTCCCAATGCATGTTGTACAGCTTATATATTTGCAAATTTTGTGCATTATAATTTTTCTTCATATACGCATTTCTAGAAGATTTTAAATTCTAGTAGAATGGTAATATTTTTGACTTAGCTGTCTACATACAGTATTTGATATTTAGCAATATTTACCATATTCGCTGAATAAATGATTGAATGAACAAGAAGTTTTTCAAAATCCTACACTGAACATAAATGATTCAGTTTTCCACACAAAAAAAAAAAGAAGAAAAAAAAAACAATCCCATTTATAATTGCATCAAAAAGAATAAAATACCTAGGAATAAATTTAACCAAAGAGGTAAAAGACCTTTACTTGCAAAACTACAAGACATGGAAGAAAGAAATTGAAGAAGATACAAATAAATGGAAGCATATATTGTGTTCATGGATAGGAAGAATAAACATTGTTAATATGTCTATACTAATCAAAGCAATCTATAGAATCAGAGTAACCCTTATGAAAATACCAATGGCATTTTTCAGAGAACTAGAACAAATAATTCTAAAATTTATATGGACCCACAAAAGACCCCTAATAGCCAAAACAACCTTGAGAAAAAACAAAGTTGGAAGTAATACTTTACCTGGTATCAAACTATACTACCAGGCTGTAGTAATCAAAACAGCAATGGTTTTGTTATAAAAACAGAGACATAGATCGATGGAACAGAACAGAGAGCCCAGACATAAATCTATGTCTATATGGTCAATTAATCTCTGACAAAGGAAGCAGGAATATACAATGGGGAAAAAAACAGTCTCCTTAACAAATAGTGTTAGGAAAACTGGACGAAGACATGCGAAAAGGAAAACGAAACTAGACTACCTTCTTACACCATATACAGAAATAACCTCAAAACAGATTAAAGACTTAAATATAAGAGCCGAAACCATAAAACCCCTAGAGGAAAACATATGTAGTAAGCTCTTTGACATTGCCCTTAGCAATATTTTTTTTTCTGCTCTGTCTCCTCAGGCAAGGGAAACAAAAGAAAAAATAAACAAATGAGACTACATCAAACTAAAAAATTTTTGCACAGGGAAGGAAACCATCAACAAAGTTAAAAGACAACTTACTGAACGAGAGAAGATATTCATCAATGTGAATTTGTTTATTTATTGTCACACTGATTGGAGGCCACTACTAACATTTACTATTTACTGGGCAAATGTTAGTGATGTTACCATTATGCAAGTTTGGGATAGTCCTGTACAATGAAGAATTGTTCTGTACCTCATATGACTTTCAAACATCCAACTAGACAGTCATGAACTTAGACAAACCTATGTATCATTTGAACTGAAAATCTAACTCCACTATTCATACAAGCACATGAATTTATTACAATTTTAATGTACCTTAAATTGTCTAGGAATAAACTTTATACTTTGTTCAGAACTATTTTTTAAGTTGTTCATTGTTTTAGAAATTTGCATAACTGTTAGAAAATTGCAACATTGCTCAAGGGGTTTAGATGTCTATATAACACGTTTGTCTTGGTTTATATTTATAGTTATTGAATTCAGAGTCTCCATCTAAATTCCAGCTTCTGACTACTTCATCATGTCTTTCAATGCAGTTGTTCTAAAGCCATTTGGGATATGTATTACTGGAATACATACTGTTTTCTTAAAAATAATTGTTCTTTTATTTTTAATTTGTCTTTAAGGCATTATCTTGACTTTCATAAAGCAATGGTTGTATATAGGTTATATACAGGTTATATTGCCTGTGAATTTCACTTTAAGATTTTAAAAGGGGCTTAACAAAATATATATAAAAAGATGGCATTAAGCTCTTTAGAGGTAAGAAATATTAGACTAAAAGGTGATAAAAAGGGAAGAGCTGTTAACATGGGTTATGTGAAATGCTCATTGCCTTCACATTATACCTCTCCCTAATTTAACAGAAGGGAATTATAAGATATATTCAGGTCCAGGAAAGCCCTCGTCTCCTCTCCCCCCAGCAAAAAAAAAAAAAAAAAAAAAAAAATGCTTTGGAGGAGGACCGTAAGTGGCTCAATGTAAGATTTTTTTTATCCTTTGATTTTAACAGAGGAGTTTGTTAGTTCATAACACCAGAAGATTAGAAAAATGAAAACAGTACCCAGAACTTCTTTGGGGTTCTCGGACAACAGGGAAAGACCTCCAAGTGCTCAGAAGACTATGAGTGACTCAAAGCCAGGTAAGACTACACCTCTGCTTTCTTCTATGGAGAGTTAACTCAGAGAGCAAGGGCTGCAAATAAGAAGAAAACAGATCAAAATTCAGATTCTTTCCAGATAAAAGTTTGCTTTTTTTTTTTTAGAAATGATAATTTGATACATGCTACAACATGAGTGGACCTTGAAAACATTATGTTTGGTAAAATAAATCAGACATGGAAGAACAAATATTATATAATTCCAACTTATATGAGATATCTAGTCAAAACCTCTAGAATAGAGGTTACCGAGGGGTGGGGGAGTGGAGAATAGGGAGTTATTTTTTAATGGGTAAGGAGTTTTTATTGGAGATGATAAAGTTTTGGGTATGGATAGTGGTGATGGTTATAAAACATGTGAATATATTTAATGCTAATGAATTGTGCATTTACAAATGGTTAAAATGATGAATACTATGTCGCATATATATTTTTACCACAATAAAAAAGTTAAATTTTTAAAAAATTTACCTTTGTAAAAAAAGGTTCAACATCCAAATACAGTTTATTCCTAGCATCTGTGGATTTTTAAGTCTTTATGCCTTCCTACTCACATCCTTTTTTTTCCAACTCTGTATATTAAACCATAAACACCATTTTATTAGGTGGGGTGGGTCGGGGGTGGAGAACAAGAAAGTCCTGTGAAGAAAACTTTCACATCGTTGTTTACTTTCAGATCTTCAAATGCTGCTTTTAAAATAAAGCAGAAAAGACGACTGTTTGACATATATTGAAGATTTATCATGCTCCAAATAAATTTTAATGAATGTGAAAGGCCTTAAACTCCTTTTCTTGGGCTGTCTTGCCTGCTATTCCCTTTGAAAGCAGTTTAATTTCTGTGAGCTGTGGCCTGGGCTTGTTGACACAATCATACACACAACCATTTCCTTTCAGCAGAAATAAAGAAAAGGTCATAAAAAATAAGGTAATCTGCTCCAATATCTAATTTGGGGGTTTGGTTTAGTTTTCTAACTAATTTTTTTTAAAACTGAAAGCAGTTTCTAAGAATTTTTTTTCCAGATACTTTTCCTTATGATCTCTCATCCTACGAGTGGATTTCCATCGTATGGACAGAGAATTAAGACACAGCCTAAACAGAGCCCAGAAGCTCTGCTACCAGATTTGTAAGGTGGAGGGCCAGGCTGATTTGTTCTCCCTACTTTCGACTCGTGGAGCTTGAGTCTCTCAAGGCCCATATGTGAGTTAAGTCAGACTTCCATGGGCCACGTTATATTTTTAAATCTCTTATTTTCTGGTTGAGAGACCACTTTGAATGAGATAGATTTGTTACTCTGTAAATGAAAAATGTATATCTATATGTATACCTATATGTAAATGTATATCTCTATATATACCTATATCTGTGTATATCTATGTATAAATATATATACCTATGTATAAATGTATATCTATATATGCTTATGTATAAATATATATCTCTCTATATAGCTATATATAAATATATATCTCTATATATACCCCAATGTATAAATGTATATCTATATATACTTATTTACAAATATATATCTATATTGTACATCTACATATGTACCTATATATGTGTATATCTGTATGTAGCTAGACATATCTACATATAAATATATATCTCTATATATAACATTAGCCAGAGTTGTAACAGCTCTTTATTCTGCTAGTTGAGCTGCCAGGTGGACCAGTTACATGCACAGAGGGTTAGACCAGCTTATGCTGAGTATTGCAGAGAACTGCCGACATGGGCGGTTTTATCACAGGTCAGAGGCCGACCAAAGCAGTATCAGCCCTCCAGGTCACCTGTGTGGAGCAATAGAAACTTCAAAAATGCCCTGCCGTCTTGCAGACATCAAAGTTTTCTTTTTTCTTTTTTAATTTTATGGGTAAGGCAAATAATAGAGTCTTTGTATTTTATCAGAAAAGTTAATGAAGTTTACTTCTTTAGAACTTGGAGTGAATAGTAAACAAAATTAAGTTGTCACTCTCCCTGGAGTACATTCAGTGCTGTCACTTTAAGCAAACTTATTTCTTCTCATGGGAACGCAGAGCTTGATGGCTCATGCAGAAGGAGTTAAAGAACAGAAAAATACGATGCGTTTGGAGCCATGTGTGATGAGAAAGACAAGCAGAATCAGTTTTTTTTAAGTGTTTGTAATTTTAAGACCTTTAGAGAAACTGATTTGGGGCTCCTCTAGGTGTCAGTGGGGACTTTGCTCTGAAATGCAATGGAATAATCTGAGCCCTCAAGTCTCTCACAGGCAGGGGACAAGTGTCTGGGCACTGAGGTAGGTATGGTGCTTCCCTGGACGGCAGGACTATATTTTGTGGAGATATGGGGGGAACCTCACCTGACCCCAGCAGGCTAACAAATGCACAGGGAGGAGAAGAGCCTGGAGAGCACCCTAACGACACACCCGTCCCCTTCCCTGACTCCATTTCTCTGCTGCTCAGTGTTTCTGCTGAAAGCTTTTGGGAACAGTCATCACTGAGCACAATGACTAACTGCCAACAGAAGGGAAAAGCATGGAGCAGGCTGGTCGAAAACCCCAACCCAGAGTCTGGAAGGTTGTCCTCAACATGGCAACAGGTCTGTGGGTGTAAACAATTTAGTTCATTCTGAGGAAGAAATATTTATGACCAAACATGACAGGTAGAAAATGCTGGGAGAAACAACTTTATGGGCTGCGAGAAAAAGGAGAGTTGACCCATGGGCCAGTCCTGCTGCTCAGAGTGTTAAAGGCCTTTCTCTCCTCTGTGGTCTTTGGCAGGAAGTGGTACTCACTGGCAGGAGACCTGGCTGTATTGCTTTTCCCTCATCCCCAGTAAAGTTGCTCTGGACTCTGGCTGGCGCCCTGTTGGATCGTCACCTCTGACTACATTTCAAGTGGCATGTGGGGTATAGCTGGCGGGAGCTCAGGGTTCTCTTGTGGTCAAGGAGCATTCAAAAGAGCAGTAGAAGGAATAGCCACGTCAAGGCCTGGCTTGTCCATGAGACGTGCCTTTGCCAGGAACCACGGGACGCCCGACCCCAGTATAAGGAAGGCCACATGGAGAAGCTGGCACAGGAACTGGCCATCGGCAGGGAGGGCAAAGGAAGCAGCTTCTGTGGGTTTTTGAAGTAGCCACATGCCAGGGTTACAGAATGTGATATGACGAGGGAAAAAAAGTAATCTTCCTTGCTCGTCCAAATTAAGATAGCATTTCTTTGAAAAATTAATAAAAATAAAATTTTTAGAGTGAAAGTGATCTGGTACGATTTGCCCATTAGCTGATGAAATAAATGGCATATGAATGTTTGAAAAGGAAACAGATAAATTGCAGTTTCACTCAGCTCCCTCTGAACGCTGAGACAGACAAGCTTGTTTCATCCTGGTTAGGAGTGTGTGGTTTGATGGTCAGAGGATGGGCGAGGGAGTCAGAAAGTCTGGGTTGCATTCCCAGCTTTGCCGCTGACTCATTGGGTGACCTTGACCAATGGTGCACCCTCTACGTCTCCATCCAGAAAACGAGGATTTAATGACAGTCCCCAGAAAGAAATGTTTGAGCAGTTCTAGCCACATGGTGTTAGATATTATGAGGTCCCGGGCAGGCAAAGATGGCAAGAATTCCCAATTTAATTTTCTTGGTTGAGAGGTTTTAGAAACAATTGGGGTTAAGAACACAATAAATCCCCATAATTGTCAGAGGTAACCTTTGATATATGACTTTAAAAATTCTCAAATCTCCAAAGCCACCCTGTCACCTTCCAAAGTTTCATGCTATTGGACTCTGTGAATTTATTTGAAAACAATTTAAAATTAAATTCCATGGCACTGATTCATCTCCTGCCAGCCATTAAACACTAAGATGAAAATGTCTTGTGACACTTAACACAATGGCTGTTCTGAGGTCTTACATTAGATATTTTACAGACTTTTATATTTTGGTTTGCTGCTTTCTATAAGAATCTTAATAATTTGAAAAACTGTTAATTACTTTTCAGTCAGAAAACTGAACACCTCAGATTTGGGACAAGGATACTCCTCTTTCACCGGGTCTGATTTTTCACTTGTCCCATAAAGATTCTTTCACGTGAGGAAATAGATAGGCCTAGCCAGTGCTGTGCAAACAGTAGCTAACAAACCAGGGGTCAGGAAATCTGCATTCTGGTCCTCGCATTTATATTCTGGTAAATAATTTAGTCTCTCCAGGCATCAGTTTCCTGTAAAGTGAACATGTGTCTCACAGCTCGTTGCTGTTCTTATCGTTGCTGTTCTTAGTGTTTCAAAAGAAGCTTTATGCATCATTCCCGGATGAAAAATATGGAAGAGGGGACCTCAGCCCCTCTCTCTGATGGCAAGCCAGGTAAGCAGCTTTGTGAAACCCAGCATTAATACCATCAGCTAGAGGCTTCAAGCCTTTTTCAGTGTGTGAGAGTACGTGGGTGAGAAGCAGGAGAAGGAACTGGGTATGTTTACAACCAAGCAATGTGGGTTAGTGATGACTGCTGAATCCAGAGATGCCTATTTTGGGTTTTGGTCCAGTCATTAAAAATAGAAGGTCTTGATGGTTTGGATGAAAGTCACTTTGTAATGCTCCTTTTGATGTGCCCTTGGTCTGTACCCACATTGAGTCTGTACAGTTAATAGTTACTCTTAGCTAACTATGACACCTCATTCCTTAATCACTCCTGATAAATAAAATTTACTGGATTTTGTACATAGAATTTTTTCCTCATATGATTGGTTTCCTCTGAGGAAAACAAAACCCTGATAAAATATTTTCTGTTGTTCAAAGCTACTTTCCCCTCAAAGTGAACATAGCTTTTAAAACAATGAAAGATATACATACTTACTGGAAAAAAATATATAAGAAGAAGAATAAATTCATCCATGATCCCAGGTATAACTATTGGTTACCTAGGTACAACTGCTGTTAACATTTTGACACAGTTCTCTGAAGATTTTTTTTTATGTACACACTCTCTTATACATCATGTAAAAACACTTTTTGAAAAAAAATGGCCTCTTACATTTGTTTATGCGACTATAGATATCCTAAATACACATATATTTTGAATATATATATATACACACATACATATTTCACTGTCCACTGAAATAGAATTCATCATTTTCAGTGGTTAGACAGTGTTATAATTTATGAATATATTATCCATTTTTTCATTGAAGAACATTTAATTTTCTCAATTTTCATTTTTATAAACAATAATGTGATGAACATCTTTGCACATATATTTTAGTGTATGTATCCAGTTATTTCTATTGAATATATTTCTTAAAGGGGAATTCAAACTGTGTACACATTTATAGTTTTAATACTGGCCATCAGATTATCTTAGTAAAATGGGCTATCTGGTATGGAAATACCGAAAGTTTCTTGTATTTACTAGAAAATAGAATGGCATCGCTTCTTGAAAATGCTTTCTTACTGACTTTAAAGTGCTTAATTTTTGTTGGCAAAGGACCAAACTGAATGCTCTGAAAGGAGTAATAATTGGTCAGAAAGGTCCATTAAAAAAAAATACTGTTAGATAACCGTATGATTGGATTCCTAGCTGGGATAGTGGATTTCCAAGGCTAATGACTATTTTGAAACTATTTTGAGTTTCAAAATAGTCATTATTCTTGCTCATTAGAAATAATTCCCTCCCTCCCTCCTTTTATTTTTTTAAGTTTTCACATGGCCCACTTTTTAAAATGACGATTAAGTACAGACAAAAGTAGGGTAAAATTGATGGATAGAAATAAAATTTTTAACTGGGAAGCAATTATACCACAACCTATCCTTCTCTTAAGTAACAGACTCAAGAGTTTGTATTTACATTGGCGAAGAAATATATTACCTGGTTAATATAGCAGCCTGGTTAATTTGTATGGTTATCCCAATATCCTACTTAGCAGAGAACAGGGCTCAGAGGAGAACTGAAATGACAGGAAGTGAAAGAAAGTTGATAAAGTGTAGGAACAGAGGTTCCCTCCCAAGCCCAGTCCTAGATGCCCACGGAATGGCTTGAGGACACTGAGTCTTACTTATTCCTACTGCTTAGTACAGGGTCTGGTGCTAAATGAATGGATAAAAGAATGAAGTGTGGATATCAAGGTGAGGCGGTGTTTAATAAGTGCTGATGATAGAGGCAGCCTCATAAAAATGGTAGTAGAATTATGGGGATGGTGTGGATGTATAGGGCATAACATTTATTTTTTAAAAGCAACTTTCAAGATCCGGAATTTGTTTGGGGAACAGACCCCCATAGCAGTTGCCTTGCACAGGATCTGCTGAGTGTAAAATGGCTGGGTCCTCTTTCATGGCTTTTCATTGTGTACACTAACCCACAGTGTCAGCCCTATTTTCCCCAGGGCATTTGCACAGGACACCACCAAAGAATTCAGTCCTCTGTCCAGTAGACGGTGCTGTTGTTCTCTGACCTTGCTGAGGGGGGTACTGATCCTCCTCACAGTGGTTCATCCCAGGTTTTCATAATAAAAATGTTCTCAGATATTTGGGCAAAGACTTTTTTTGCCAAACTAGATGCAAAAGTATCTCTTCACACTAAGCCTACCTCTCAGGTCTTTCCAAAGCAGCACAGGTAGGCAAGAAAGACTTAGAAGATATTCACTTCCCTCCCCGCCCCGCCCCAGCCCCACAAACAACCCCAAATCTCTCTGGGGTGGTGTCCTGACATCTTTGGCTGAATTTAGCAGCCAGGGGCTAGAGGAGGTAATGGTGGTCAGGTGACCTCCAACACTTAACCACCATCCTGTTTCGGTTGAGGGATGCAGGTAACACACTTGGTGGGAGGCCTGGGCCGAGCACGATGGGTCTTCCTCCCAGGGAGCCAGGGAGAACACAAGGCCATTGTCAGGTAAAGTGCAGGGACTGCTGCAGGAGGCTTGGTCAGCAGTTGTCCCCAAATGCCCACTGCCAGGGAGTACACAGAGCAGCACTGGCTGTGACCTCAAAAGGAAGCTGCCACCCTGGCCTGGGGTCAAACTGTGTGTGGTGACAGAGAAAGGAATGTGGACTTTGGCTAAGTAAAGAGAGGAAATACGGGAACTCAGAAGAAAAGCCACCTGGGTTTGTTGAAGATTTACCACCAGCCAGGGAGGGCAATATTTCTTGTCCCTTCAAGATGTGGTTTGAGAAGCCCCAATCTGTTAGCTGCGTTGAGAAGTCTCACTCTTTATGAAGTACCATCTCAGCAAATAAAATGAGCTCTTTAGTGGGGGGAAAGAACTAATTGTTGGGTCAATTCCATGGAGAGTACAGGCACATCAAAGGAAAACGTCATTTCACAAGCACATAGATTTCTCCTTGACTTGGCTTGCTGTAAAACTAATTTGCAACTAGGAATTACAGAAAACCTTCAAAGGGGAGAATTACTTAGTAAACGTCTTAATTACAGCTGTGAATGGTGGAAAGAGGTTGGATTTCGGACAGGAACCTGGCATCTTCCATTTTCTAGTTCTGATGGATTTGAGTAACTCACAAAATCTGAGTTTCAGATTCATTCCTATAAAATGGGATAATTATTCCTGTCCTATCTATCTCACTGAGTTATTATGAGGACCATATAGGAAAAATCTTTCAATTTTAAAGTTCCACACAAGCGCGAAGATTTATATTTGCTAGAGATCAGATTCTTCTCCCATTTGCAAATACAGAAGTTTGAGACATAGTAAATACTAAAACAGACAAAAACAAAAAAAACAACAACAACAAAAACAAAACCCATGCAGTTATTTAGCAAACATGCTGATGGAATGACTTCATGTTGCAACAGACAAGGGGACATTCCCAGGGAATGCAGTTGGGTTCTAAAGCCCAGCCAGATGCACGTTGTTGTAAAGCCCTGCATTCAGAAATCTTCAACATTGAGCTTTTTCATATCTTAACCCATTACTTCTTAGCTGATTAACAGAGACATAAACCAGAAAAGACCGCTCTGTGACCTTAGAAAGTTGAACAAATAATACTCCATTCAGGTTGTAATTATCCAAGAGATATAACAAAGACAAATGTAAGACCTTTTCAATAACTTCTCACTGCTGATATGAAACCGTTCGCGTCAATCTGATTTCTATAGAGAGTAAAATAAAAAGGAATTAAAATATTATATATTTGTAAGATGAGGTAAGACTCTAAGAAATGTAATTCGACTTCTATAACTAATAGAAACGCTCTAAGAATAGGAAAAAAAAAAACAGAAAAAATTGTACTGTTAAAGACCTTAAGTCCTTCAGAAAATATCCAAAGTGAGCTGCCTTAAATCCTTTTTATAACAAGACAGGATATAAATCAATGCAGATATACACACATTAAAATCTGTCCAGAATTCTTTCCTGCACCTATTTTTAGACTATCTCTACCTGGCCAAAGGCAATACAAAATTAGAAAAAGTGGCTGGTGAAATGAATTCACATAAAGAAACCAAATAATAATTCAGTCCAATAACTAAAGGCAAACATTAAAACAAGTTGGGTTTTTTTTTTTTCATTTGTTTGTTTCTGTGCCTCTCCTGTTCCTCACTATCTCTCTCTCCCATAATAGTTGTTTTAAGGGCTTGATTATCTTCTACACCCAAGGACCATGGGGACATGCAAGGGAATTCTGACTTGAAAACTATAGAAACTATTTAAAAACCTCTTAACCACTAAATTTAATTGAACTTCAAAAAATGTCTAGGATTAGGAAAATTTAGACTCAGCAGCATGATGAGCTATATTAATGCAGCCATTTAAATAAATGGAACATGTTTATAATGTAAGGGAGATTTAGTAGAATTCAAAATATGATGGCACATTATCTGAAATCTATACACAAATGGAAGGTAAAATATGTGGATTGTGGTCATGTGCTTACTGGTAACATTAATTTCAATACTATTTAGAAATTACTTTAAAAACATTTTTGCTTCTTTTGGTTTAAAAAATGGTTGTTCAGACTGCTATTTTTACCTCCATAAAAAAAGAGGAAAAATCCAGGACCTCTTTAATGTTCAATTTAGGGAAGATTTTTTATTTTCTAGTACACACTGAAAGATTTTATATTCATGCTGTTTAATGTTTTTCACTGGATGACACCCAAAGTTCTATTGCTGTACTCCTAAGAGCAAGGTTGCCTGAATTTAACAACTATTTAATCTACTTCTCTTGAGTAAATAGTTTTCTTTACTAAGCTCTTAAGAAGTACATATGTAATAAGTGTCTTAGTAACAGACACCATGATATATTTCCATTTTATTTAAATTTGATTTTTAAAATTTAATTTGGCATTTCTAAAACACACTGTGGAAAGTGCTGATGGTATAAGAAAAGAGAAACCAGAGCAATAGTGAAAGAAACCCTGATAAGCAAAGTTCCTCTAATCTCTCTGAAAATCCTTCGCGTTCAGATTCAGTCAACACGTAGTGAGAGCCTGTGTACTAAACTTCACCAGACCCATTTAAGTACCCCTCACCCCACTCCCCTCTGACTCTAGGTCATAGAATTACTATTTCTATTCCTCATATGAATACACCAAGGCTCAGAGACGTTCAATCATTGGCAAAAGTCATAAAGTTGGTGAGAGGCTGGCTTTGAATTCTAATCTTCTGATATCTAAGATAGGCTACAGCTTGCTCTAACATATTGAATTTGATAGTTCATCTTTTTAATATAATTTTCTTCTTTTTTCTTTTAAATTCAAGTAATATCCCACAAGATTATCACATCTTAAAGCAAACAAATATGAGAATAAATGAGAAAGGCAAAATGTTTAAAAATAGAAGTTTAGACTAGAGAATGAGGTAGCTCAGATAATAATATAATCACAAAGGACTTCAATAAAACTCTTTGATTCTTAAATCAGTGTGTGCTGGTGTGAATGTAACATCACCTGACCCACAGGTTTTAGATTAGTTTCCACCTGGGACCAACATAAGCCTAGACGTGGTCTCTTAGCTCTGCCAGTTATCGAAGACCTCTAGGCTGACAGATTTAAAACAAGGATCTCCTGCCTAAGTAGGAAAAATGGCACTGCTCAAAGAGGTGAGACAAGGGCCGTCTCACTTTAAGGTGGACTCTTGGAGTCATGGAGATTGAGGCTCTTAGTTCAGTGGCCTCGTGCTTTGCACAGGTGTGAAAACAGGAAGAAGATTCAAGAGACCAAGCCAATTCAATAAAAACTGGAACTAATATATCAGTAGGACTTATTTTCTTTAGGAGAGACAGCTTGGAATGATGGAATAAGAAAAGACTTCAGAGGACCAGTGACAGGACATGGATTTCGGTCCTGGACCCTTACTAAGAAGCAGGATGAATGTGGGCAAATTACATCACTGTGATAGGCTTCCCATTCTTCATCTGTAAAACGAGAAGATTGAATTATATGCTTTAATCTCTCTCCCACCCTCCTTCTCTCTAAGGTGTGTTTTGCCAGGAGTTTCTAATTTGCAGGTGGATCCAAAGATTCAGAACCAAGGTAAATCTAAAACCTTTGTTCACTAGGGCATTTCAAGACTCTGGGGAAAAGAAAAGTACCTCTCCTTCAAATACCAATAGGCCGTTTTTTTTTTTTTAAATCTGTGATGATCCTACTTTGAATTTTAATCAATGTTTTTGAGAGAATTGAAAATTTTAGGAACTTTGGGCTCAATATGGGCTCAAATAATGCTTAAAACAAACAAATAATTATTATAGAGCTGGAGGAATAAAAGACAACTGGTGGAAAGGGACTTTCTATAGATAAGACTGGACTGAAGTCAAGCAGAAGTCCTTGGAAGAAGAAATAGAGGAGAATTTTAACCAGAGAAAGATTCATTTATTTACTTAACAAACTGGATACTTATCCAATTCAAGACTTCATTCTGGTTAGTTAAGACATAATATTTGACTACAGATACTGTCTTCGAGGGCTTTTAAGTGCAGAAATGACATTAAGTATATATAAAGAGCAATAGTGCAATGTAGAAGACATTATTTCATTAGAAGTAGAAGTAGAGATAAAAGCGCAGCTATGATTGCAATGATGAAGGCACAACGACTTGATGATCAAAAATGTCAGGAAATAGCATTTGAGCCAAAAGTGCAATAAAAACTGAAAGAAAGCCAGGTGAAAGAGGTGAAAGACAGACCAAACTGTAAACCAGAGAGTCAATGACTAATCATGGGCCACCTAACTATTTAGGATCCAACCCAGAGCAAAATCAGAATTTTAGGACCCTCATATCGAGCCTGTCATCCTTGAATCCTGAATTGTTCTGTGAATGGAAGCAGAGCTTCTGTTTTAAGATTATCTGGCTATTTTGGTCATGTGGGTATATCATGGTTTTATGAAAGTTAAACAATGTTTGCAAATAATATATTGAAGTGATTAAAAGTTTAGAGTTGTCAGTCAGATTCTAATATACTGAGGACTAGGTTTGAAGAAAGCCTTCCTTTTTTTTTCCGTTGACTAAAAATGGAGCCAGCTGCCGGGTGATATAGTTAGAGCCTAGGACTCGGAATCAAGCTCCAGCTGCAGACCTCACTCAAGTTAAGACTTGAGCACATACATCACTTATCACTTTGAGCCTTAGCTTCCTTATCTGTAAAATGGGGTTTATAGAACCTGCTCTTTCTACCCTACTAGATTCTTATAAGAATCGAATTAAATGAGGTCACATTTAAATTAGTACTTTCCTCTTAGCAGCAGGTATGTGTTTCGTGCATCATTATCTCTTTAACCTCTAACCCATAATGTTTATACCAGACATTTGATAAATTATGTCCATTGTGTTGCCTTTTAAATAAGCCACACTGAGCACTTACTTGCTATGCTCTTGTTTTTAAGAGTGTGAATTTGACTGCCCCAGTGGCCATTTATCCTTTTGGTCTATCACACCTGATCAAGGTGAGTTTCTCTGATGAAGTACAGTGTAGTCTTCCTCAGCTGTAACTACTGATGTTTCCATTATATCACGCCGTTTTCCTGTGGTCACCATTCATCAACACACACACACACACACACACACGGTGTCGTTTGTCATAAAAGGATTTGCTATTCAGGAGCCTAGGGTCTGTTCTGTGTTAGCTAACAACTCTCCACCATGGGACGGCTTAGAACACAGCCCAGCAGGAAATCGTGTTGTACATGATTTGTTTTATTTTAGTTATGCCATCTTGTGCAGCTCTGCATTGCTTTATCTGGGCTATGGAAATCATTTTGAGTGTGAGTGGTCAGAATCAAGCAGTGTTCTCTCGCTTCATCGAATCTGGCACATTTTCTCTCTGGGAAAATCCAGTGGACATTTTGCAGACCTGCTAATCTCAGGAAGACTGAAGTTTTTAGAAGGCTGCTCTTCACATTTAGGGGTAAATGGCAAGGGGAGGAAATGTTCGCTACTGTTGGGGTTGTATTTTCTTAGTGTGGCAAAGAATTATAACTTGATGGGATTGATTAATGACTCACTCACAGGAGACACAGTTCAGTAGTTTGGGCTGAATGAGGCTGAGTGCCTATTTTGCTTTTCACTCTCCCAAGATTTTTTAGCAATTGTAAAGTGTCTACTTCCCCAGTTTACTCTTGGGAATAGATTATACCGAGAAGAAATGTGCTTTGAGTAGAACTCAATGTACTTTCTCCATGACTCACTGAAGAATGTCACCCCCAAGAAAATATGTCTGATTTAATAGAGATAGTGGGGTTGAACATTTAAACTCTCTTGAAATGGCTTTCTGAAATTCTATCATTAGATTTTATGAGATGTGTGTCTAGAACATTTCATTAGGGAAGGTTAGATTGTCAGACTGACTTGGTGGAGAAGTCAACTCCTTAGCAAGAAGATAAGAATCAAGAGTACGAGTGCCCAAAGGTTTGGCACCACTCATTCACCCTTGGGACAGTCTATCATGATGGTTAGGTGTCTTTCTATCAACCTTCCCAGAGTCTCTTCCTAGCAGAGTGCAAGTCCCTTAACAGTAGGAGCTAGATCTTATCAAATTTGGCTCCTCTGTTGATAGTGCTCCATTATGTTAGTTGCTGCTTCTAGGACGTGTTTTTCTCATAAATTTAGATGTTTATGCAAACAACTGAACACATTCTAGGCAATAAGGCTACGAATGTGAGCCCAACCAAGCTCCTACCTTCATGGAGCTTGTTTTCTAATGATGAAGAAAGCAATCCATGAATAATCAAATAAATATTCAATATTGTACCAGGTTGCTATGAGTGCTATGGAAAAAAAAATAATCAGATTAAAGACATAGAGAATTACAGGGAATACTGTTTTAAATCAGGCAGCTGGGAAAGGTCATTCAGAGGTAGTGACATTTGAGCAGGTGCCTGAATGGAGAGAGGAAGGTAGCCATGCCAATGGGTATCTAGAGAAAGTGTTTTTCAGATGGACAGACAGAGCAAGTACAAAGGCAGTATGGGATTGAGGTTAAGAAATTGGTCTCTGAAGTTTTGTTGGCTAGCTTCAAATCCTGGCTCTGCCACTTATATCTCTGCATGAAATAATCACGATGATAATAGTTGGTGTTTATTAAGTACTTAACACAAGTCAGATACAATGCTAAACCTTTTACATGGTCTATCTTGATGAATCCTCACACCAGCCCTGCAAAATCAGTACCGTTATGAATCCCATTCCACCAACAAGGTGATGAAGCAAAAAGAGGTTAGTGAATGTTGGAGTGAGTATTAAATCCGTAGAGTTTGACTGGAGAGCCAGTAGTTTTTAACACAAAATAAAATGTGGGACGAGCATAGCCAGATGTGGGAAAATTGGGAAATTTGCCCTTTATAACTTCTCTTTCTCCTGCCAATGACCTCTTTTCTTCCAACTCCACCTTGAGCCTTCTGAGGTGGTTTGGGAGAGTGTACCCATGTGCATTACCACCTCTTTTTCTGGACTTTCCCCCACAGAAATCATTCCTGATTCCCAGCGCTTGGAGAACAGTCATTTTGGTCTAAGTAAACTATCAAATTAAGCTCAGCAAAAGTGACAGTGGCAACTGTGATTTAGTTGAAATAGTAGGAAATGATGAGTCCTGGTTCTGCAAGTAAGCAGCTATGTCACTTATGTCAAGCCATTGGCTCTCTGAGCCTCAGTTTTTTCCTGCATAAAATGAATTGGTACTATTTCAACTGCCTGCCTCACCTAAAATTAAATATGATTCTCCCATGAAAATCAAATGAGGTCACATATGGTGAAGCAAAATATATAATAAAAGTAAGCTATATTCAAGGGCAGTTATAACAATTTCGAGGGAAATTATAACAATTTATATTTATTGTTATAAATATGTAAACTTATCCTATGATGTTTAATTTCTTGATTATTAGTTTACATTACTATATTTATATTTATATTTCTGTTTCTGGTGTCATACTCACCCACTCCTAATTTTTCAAACTTCCTTTCTCAGGACAATGAAAATGTTACTTGGACTTTCACCAATTTTATAGCTTAAAACGTTTGGTTCTTTAAAAACTAGATAAATTAGAGCATTTGTATCTTTTAGAATGAAAGCTATTTGACTGTTATTTCAACCACATGTATTTATTTTATTATACAGAAAATCTCAGTTAACCAGAATGCTAAGAGGAACAAGAGGTTTTGGATCATCGATTCTCGGTTAACTAAAAAGCAAAAATGCATTAGAAACCCCTTTCTATTTTTATACTGTGGAAAATATTTTTTGAAATACATCAGTTAATCTTCCGACTGAGGAAGTAGAACCCAGGGATGGTAACAAAATTGATGTGTGGATGTGCTGGGGAGAAGGGTGGAGAGAGAAAGAATTACTTTATGGAGAACAGAATTGCGATTTTGAGCAGAGGGGACCTGGCATAATGAAGACTCATTACACACTGAAAAGATGTTAATAATAAAAGCTGCATAGTAGTTAAGGGCTCAGGCTCAATGCCAGTTCACTTGGTTTGGAATCCTGGCTTGATTACTTAATAGCTCTGCGACCCTGGGTAAGTTACTTAACGTCTCTGAATCCCTAATTTCCTCATCCGTTTAACGAGGATATTACTATTAATACCTACTTCTTCAAATTATTCAAGTAAAGGCAGTACCTGATGCAGAATAAGTACCCTATAAGGGTTAGAATAATTGCTATGCTGGTGGTGATGAGCACTTACTATATTTTTAATATATTAAAGCACAAAATCTCTAGGAAGCAGGTACTATTATTATCCTTATTTTACAGGTGAGGAAAATGAAGAATAGACATAGTGAGTAACTTGCCTCAGGCCACTTGGCTAGTGCCAGTATGTCTGAGAACGCATCCTGCATCTGCCTGGCTCCAAATCCATGGTTCTAACCACCACCCTAACCTGCCTTGGTCACATATTTTCTGATCTCAGTACTTCTTATTGCCTACTTTCATTATTTACCTTTGTTCTCAGAGTTAGATTAAACAATAAGCAATTATGGAATGGAACGGTGCTGAACAATCAAAATTGAGATCTGATTGCTTGAATCCATTTAATTGAGGTTTTTGAGTATCATTTGTTACTAAACATATGGTCCTTTAAGTAAAGCACATACTGCAAGTGGCCTTGAATAAATTATTTTAAAAACTAATAATTCTTTTGCATCAAACCTACTAAAATCGTCACAAGATTTACCTGGAGGGGTTTGATTCTGTTTAGCTTTGGGAGGATTGGAAACATCTCCAGTTAATGTTCTAACTCAGAATCTATTCTTCCAGAGGCCAGGGTAAACTTTCAGTGGTGCCTAGAATAGTCCACACCCACCTGGGTGCACATTGACATGGTCTGATGTGGGTGATGGATGGCTTGACAGATGTAGCCTGTGAAGATGGGAAGATGGGGTGGAGAAAGGTATGCACGATCAAGTCTGTCTTTTCCAGTAACAGTAATGGGTCATGGCTGCATTTTAAAAGGAAAGGGGAAATTACTTTTCCAACCCAAAGTATAAAACTATGACTCATGCTGGAATTGGTCCAGAATGTTGGTCAAATTATCCAGATTGACAATGAAAGCTGAAAAGGTCTTAGGAAGACAATGTAGAGAGCTGAATGAAATACAGGGACAGACATATGGGAAGCTGAGATTCATTGGAAAAACGTGAACTGGTTAGAGAAAAAGAACAAGAAAAGTAGAGTGTATAATATTTTTAAAAATCAAAGAAATGCCTTTAAAATAACCTTCTTGATCTCTGTAGATAATCCTAGGAACTCCAAATTCCCTACCCAGCAAATTAATGGGACATCCAAAGAAAACCAATCCCTCCTTGTAAACAAAGTGGAAATTTCCTTCTTTCCAAAAGGGTCAGAGTCCCAGCCATAGAGGAAGCAAGGAGCCGAAAACACATTTCTGCCTGAAATGACCTTCTATTTTAAGAAAAAACAACAGCCTCAAAAGAAGGAAAGGAAAAACAAAGTTCCACCCAGTAGGAAATTGTATGTAAACAGCCCAAAGGGAGACCAAGACCAGGAGGGTTGGAACACTGAAATAAGCCATGAGCAACGGGCCTCTGACAATGTCATTAGCCTCTGACAGTGTCAGAATCTGAACTTTGAGACAACTGCTTTGTGATTGACAAAAAGGGGCTGGGGCGGGGAGGATCTGGACAAAAGCAAGCTGGTTGACAGGTCTCCTCTGCAGTGGTAGAAACTTTGATCTTTGAAGTTTGCCTTTTTTTTCAGGACTCTGCTAGTGTGTAACTCAGGGGAGATCAGCAACCACAAAATGCTGGCTATAATTTTCTGCAATTTGTCACATGCCCTCTTCAAGCCCTGGTGAGATGGTTTTCTTTTGCTTTTAAACTGAGGATGGTAGCAAGGTAATTCAGGCAAGATAAGACCAAACTGGAATCTTTCTTCAATTCTTCTAAGCCTGGAGACTGCATTAGCCCGCAGGTGTATTTTTATTTACTTTTTCTGCATAAGTGTTTGGTTTGGCCCACAAAGCCTTAATTCAATGCTCCCTCTTTTCGGATCCAACATTTAAAAGTCAAGAGATTCCAAGTCATAATTAGATTTCTATTTACTCTTGCAAAATCTGGTGACATCGGTCCCAGATTCTTGTGGGATAGCATCTGAAGCTGAGTACCTGCTGCCCTGTTCAGATGGGGCATTCACTTGACATACTGCTAGTTTGCATCCTGCCAGCTCCATTCAATTCTGTCACCTGTTGACCCACCCATGGGAATTAGTGTTGGGTTCTAAACTGGTCCATTTCATCTTTAGGAATGTCCCCTGTCTAATCCAGGATTGTAACAGCCTGCTGAGGATTCTAAGGCTGTGTTTGGATTTGGCATGAGAGTTAGGATTAGTTGCTGATGTTCTCTTTGGGCACAGGGAGAGTGGGTGGCAGCACAGATGCCATATATTTGCTTTCTCTGATTAGACGTATCTCTAGTTTAAGCCTATATCTTGCCCCTAAATAGGATCTAGCTTGTTCCTTAGTATACTTCCTCTATAAACATTCTTGAAACCCAGTTCATCTCAAAACCTGTAAACAAAACCCTCCAAATGGAATCTTATTGACTCTCTAGAAATCTTATTATGTCCACCTTCTTGTCATTAACCTTCAACCAGTTTATAAGCAGCTCCTGGTATAGTTCAGAGCACACATATTTTAAGATGACATGTGAAGCAGGAGCCACTGCTGTGGCATCTGCTATCTATCTATCTATCTATCTATCTATCTGTATCTATCTATCTATCTATCTATCATCCATCCATCCATCCATCCATCCATCCATCCATCCATCCATTTATCCATTCACCCACCCACCTATCTACTTCCCTACCTATCCATTTACCTCCTAGCTGCCTGCCAGAAGAATCAGGGCTGCAGGTATTCTCTCTTCTTCTCTAAGCAGCTTTTCACGTCCTCGCCATGGTACTCTACTTACTGCCCCTTGGCCAACCCCTACAATTATTGGAGGCCAGTACGTAACCAACCCTTTCACACAAAATGGCCTGCCAGAAGTTCAGGGGTGGGAACCTTGGTGAGTTGCTTTTCAAAGGTCTCTGACCCTTAAACGAAATCTCTTTGGTGCTTTTTATGGGTTCTGATGTTGGAGTCAAAAGGACCCTTAAGAAAAATGCCTGGAGCCAGCTGGTCTCTGCCATCATGGAAACCCAAAGGGAGGAACTCCACAGGCGAGGAATTGCTCCCTAGATGTCTTAAAGTTGCTTGTATTTCAAAAGAATTCAGCTTACCACCACTGTGGCTTTTAGCCTCTCTAATAAAGCAGTTTTTAAAAAAGCTAAAAACGTAATCTGCCTTTTAAATCTGCTCTTCCTGCTGAGTCTAAATGGAGCTGCAGCAAAATGCCTGGCTGGCATTAGAGTTCTCCGAAGTCAATCAGCTGAAATGGGGTTGCTTGGGGGTTTGAAATATATTTGAAAACACTCCAGGGGTGGTGCAAAATAACTGAACAAAGGCAAATTACATGAAAGGAAGAAGCAAGTGGGGGTTTATAAAGCTAAAGAATCACTTGTATATTTTGGAAACATCAGAAATTGAGACAGAGATGCTGACCTTAGAAGTTTATCTATGTGATCATAAACATGTTTTTCATTTGGCATTAGAAAAAGATTGGGCTAATGAATATGGCCTCAAATATACGACATATTGACATAGGCAACGCTGTGTAAAATCCTTGAAAAGAGCCTAGTACCCAAAGGGGAGCCGAAGCTAAAACCGGTCACAGGCAAGGATGGGCATTATTACTATGATGTTTTCTCAGCAGCTTTAAGTACAGCAACATCATATATATATATATATATATATATATATATATATATATTTTTTATCCTATTGAAAAGGTGGAAAATTCTCTGAGAGTTGACTTTTTGGTAAGACACTCTAGGTTGCTATTGTATCCCATGGGAAAAAGAAAATCATGATAAGAATTACAGTTGCAAAATCTACTATAGATAAACTGAAAATTTTTAATGAAGATTAAGATTGTGACATATAACACATAACATGCTTAATAATTCCCTGAAAAGTAATTTATCTGTGGATCGAAGTCATTTAGAATAAAGGTGACTCAATAAAAATGCTACTTCTCCAAAAGGGCAAATTTGATGACCTTCCCCCATCCAAAGAAAAGGACATTTCTCTCTCTAAGGCCTTAAGAAAGAAACGAGACTAGTTTTCCAGTAAATCTGCTGTTTGGATGACATAAGCTGCCTTAAAATTTTACTTGGCCAAAACGATTTCTATGCTTAAGAGAGGATAATTTAGTAGTGTAAAACTGCAAAATTCATAGCAAATTAATAAACTATTATGCAAGAGGGTCTTTGATGTTGCCTTTCCTATATTTTCCCTCTGTATGGAATGTATAGAGTGGACAAAGTCGCCAGAAGTTCTTGTTTTCTTTGTTAGATTATGGTTGGGAGGTATAAACTTGAAAACACAGCTTTTGCCAGCACACAATTGCTTGTTACCCTTTGAAGGCCAACGTGTGTGCTGGAAGAAATGCCTCAGAACACTTGAGAAGGTGGATGCATATGAGTAAATTGCAAGGGATTGAAGCCCTGGTTTGGATAAGAATGGAAAAATTCAGTTGCTTAGCCAAGGCAGTTCCAAAGGACTTTGATCTGGATATCTCAGGAGAATGAACTTGTGCCGTTCCAGCATTTTCTGGTTTTGGCTAGGCAAAGCATATAGTAAAGAAATAAATATAAAATAAAACCCAGTTTTTAATGAGTTTTTAGAACTTTCACTTCTGGCTACAAACAGGAGACAAAAGGCAAATAGATATTGTTTTAAAAATGCTTTGCCAGGCCTTTTCTAACCTCAAGAAAACACTGGGGTTTGATTAGGTTCAGATTTGGGGCAAGTTTCAGGATAGTGTTTGTTCGAGCAACTTCCTCTCCATCTCTGTGGAAAGTGTTGGTCTGTTGTGGTTCTGGAAGCCACGCTCTGAAGGCTCTAAGCTGTGGCATCATGAGACAGGCTCCAATCTGTCATTTGTGCCTCTGCCCACACTTCCTTCAGTGTGTTCCTTGGACCTGGGCCTCCCCCAGCTGCATAAGTCTTCACATGACTAAGCAGAGTCCAGACCTCTTCTTGTCTCAACCCTTTATGGTGGAGCCTTTATGTTTACCTCCCATCTCCAAGCATTGCTTCTATGCACCAGTCCATGGCTCCTTCAGATGAGCCTTTGATTCATTTCTGTCTTCAGCTGAGCTTCATTCGATTCCTCTAAGCCACATTTTGGATCTGGGGATGTTTCTTATGTTCAATCAGCAGGTTCTTGGAGTTTCATCATTCATTCAGCTCTGGAAATCCACTACCTGGGATATATTTTCTAGAAAGAAAGATGGTGAAGTCTCCTGTGAAGTAAGAGGAGGACAGAAGGAAATTAATGTTTTATGAGAACCTAATATGCTCCAGGCACTGTCCTAGAAGCTTTATTGAGGATCTCATTTAAACTTGACATCAATATGATAGGATATAATACATTGTCATAAAGATCAAAAGAGATAATTTATGTAAGATACTTAGCATGGGGAATGGCACATAGTAAGAACTCAATAAACGTGAGTTATTATTATTATTTCCTAACCTTCCTAGGAATTAAGGAACTCAAATTTTCCCTTTTAGTCAGGGTTTCCTATGATAACTTGCTATTTATAGGGCTTCATAAATGTTTATTGAATGATTGAGTGAATGGATTCTTGCCAGAAGTATCTTACTACTATTGCTGATTTTTTTGGTTAACAAGATATAATTTGACAGATTAATTTATGTCCCTTTATAAAACCATAGTTTTGGAGAAAAATCTGACATCGAAATGGTCTAGATAAGGCAAAAAATTTTCCCCTGTTTCATCTTTTTTTTTTTTTCCTTCATCTTATGCTATTAGCCCTGAATTCTAATGAGCTATATACTTCTTATGCTTGGATGAAATATAAATACACTACTTAGATATCAGTGTTTGATAAACCCAACCAGAGAATGTTTTGCAGACACAGAGACTAGGTTGAAATCACACCATGGGAATAAAAAAGTAAGACTGTGAGAAAATAGAATGTTGCTTGAAAAAAATTATAATTGAGGAAGTCAATATAGGCACATATTTCAGGAACAGCAAAGATTTGGAATATAATTACTAGCAGTAAATGGGACAACATGGAGTCATGGAAAAGCTCGAATCTCCAGCACTTCATCTCTCTGGAGCTCATCCAGTTTTCTCATCTGCGAAATAAAAATGTCATGTAGGTGAACTCTAGAACTTTCTAGCCTTAATATTGTGTGATTTTGTTTAATAACACACTCTTTGAAAACTCATATTGTCCTATTTAATATAGGGCTACTAGACTAGCAGATGCACAAAGAATATTTGAGAAAGAATACAAAGACTCCAACATATATATTATTATAAAAAAATGTAATTCACCTAAATCTGTTGAATAACTTTGTCAATCACCATATGTCAGAAATAAATTTAACTTATTGTTTAGCCTCCCAGAATGTTAGAATGAAAGAGCCTCAGAAAGCATGAAATCACCTTCTTCATCATGGATGATGAGAGGTGAATGGATAGGCCCAGGTCTCTTGACTTCATGTTGAAATCTCTGTACTCTCAATAGGCTACTTTTCACATGACATCAATGTCACTGAATTGATTGCTTGCTGTATTATACAACAGTCCCATGTAACACCGACGGTGAACAAAATGGAGAGATATAAGTAATGAAATATATTGAAAATCAGAGAAAGAAGAAATTTTGCTAGAAAAGTATCTGGGAAACTTAAGTAATATCTGCTTAGTACCATTTTATCTTATGAAGAATCTGGCTCATTTTTCATCTGCAATCAAGGGAAAAAAATCTAGTCTCTGTCCCTCCTTCCCCAGATCTACTCTGGGATTGTTTACTGTTTACATCTTTACTTATGTTCTCCTGAACATAGGTGGTATCTGACTTTGTACAACCAAATATAGAATTCTATTTGTTTCAAAAATTAAATATTAAATATAGAAATTTTTAAGTGCAATGTTATGAATTTATCCTCAAGAGAGGCAATGCCAAGGATCAGAACTTTTTAATTCTTAATTTATTTTTATGCTAGAACATGGTTCTATGTACTGACATTTAAAGTTTGAATAGTACATTACTGTAATTTTTAAGATTTCAACATGAACATCTATTTTATATTTTTTAAAAAGACTATAAAATTACTTCTTTTTTGGGGTATGATAAATTCTTATTGCAGCATGGAGTTACTACTAAAAAAGCTTTTATAGAACTCATATGCTAAATATCAAACTAGGTTAAGTGTCAAACTTTGTAGAAATATAAAAAAATTAGTGCTTTTGATTTTATTAGCATATAGAGGCAGGCATCCTGTGGCACACACATGAATACTAAAAAGTTTACCGTGCTGTTAAACCAAGAGACATGTGTCAAAACTCTAGAATATACAAATCATCAGGCTGGATGCTTGAGAGTCCTTTCCTTTAGAAGCTCATAACTTAGTAGATCAGAGGTCAACAACATTAGTTGTAAAGGGCAGATGATAGATATTTTTGGCTTTGCAGGCCATAATCTCTGTTGCAATTATTTAACTTTGCTATTATAGAGTGGAAGCAGACAATAGACAATACATAAAATGTTTTTTAAAAAGCCTTATGAATGGACATTGATGGCTGAATTTCATATTATTTTCATATGTTACAAAATATGATTCTTGCTTTCCCCCCGCCAACCATTTAAAAATGTAAAAACCATTCTTAGCTATGAGCCACACAAAAACAAACAATGGACCAAATTTGGCCTTGGGCAATAATATACTGATCTCTGTAGTAGACGTGTATATAAAACAAAATAGAATGCACGGAATAGCATGCTATGGTAGAGGAAACATACGGTATGGGAGTACAAAATAGGTGAGATTAATTACGAAAGGATGTAATGCTACTATACTTATGGAAATAATCATTTTGTTGTTTTTTTTGAAATGAGATTTTTATAGCATAAAATTAACCACTTCAAAATTAATAACTGATGGGCATTTAGAACATGCGCAATGTTGTGCAACTGCCACCTTAATCTAGTTCCAAAACATTTTCATCAACCCAAAAGGAAAGCCCATACCCATGAAGCAGCTGCCCCCATTCCCCTCTCCTGCCAGCCTCTTTCTGTCTTTATAGATTTACCTGTTCTGGATATTTCATATACATGGAATCACACAAATGTGATCTTTTGTGTCTGGCTTCCTTGACTTTGTATGTTTTCTAGGTTCATCTACGTTGTAGCATGTGTCAGTACTTCTTTTTTCCGGCCACATAATATTCCATTTCCTGTATATACCACAATTTGTTTATCTATTTATCAGTTGAGGGATATTTGGGTTGTTTCTACCTTTTGGCTTTGTGAATAGTACTGCTATGAACGTTCAGGTACACATATTTGCTTGAGTACATGAGTTCCATTCTTTGAGTATATACCTAAGAGTGGAATTAATAGATAATATGGTAATTCTATGTTTAACTTTATGAGGAATCACCAAATCATTTTCCATAGCAGCTGAACCATTTTACATTCCTACCAGCAAAGTACAAGGGTTCATTCTCTCCACATCCTCACCTACACTTGTTATTTTCTGTTTTGTTTTGTTTTATAGCCATCCTAGTGGGTGTGACATAGATATCTAGTGGATATCTCATTGCAAAGAGCTGGCAGAAAAGCATTCCAAGCAGAGGGACTAGCAAGTGCAAACGTCCCAAAGTAGAGAGAGCTTGATGGGCTCCAGGTACTAATAGAAGGCCAGTATGGCTGAAGGTATTGGTATGAGTCAGGTTGGAAAGGGATGAAAATGCCAGATCATGCAGAACCTTGGAAGACAGAGCAATGAGATCTTGAACTATGAAGAACCTTTGAAAATGTTTAAGTACATAAATGACGTAGTGTGATTTGTATTTTATAAAGCTCACGATGGCTATTGTGTGGGAAATGGACTACAACTGGGCAAGAATGGAGGCAGGAAGACCAGTTTTGAGGCTCTTATAAAGTTAGGCAAGAAATGACTGTAGCTTGGACCAGAGGGTGGGCAGGAGCAATGAAAAGGAACAGATAGACTGAAGCTATTGATAGAACTGGCAGAACTTACCAATAGATTGGAGGGAGGAAGAAGGAGGACTGAAGGATGACTCCTAGTGTTTTGGCTGAGCAAATAAGCAGATGGAAATACTTTTTTACTAAGATGAGAAAGACCAAAAAAGGGACAATTTGAGAAAATAGCTCAATAGATCTATTTTAGAAATGTTGAGACTCAATATGAGCTGTATAAAAAGGTGTACCTTACTTCTTAGGAGATATATATCCAGTTGGCCCAGTTCTTCTCTTAAAGTCCAGTCACACTACTCCATTCATTGTCTAGCTTATGGTCTGATTTCCCTTGCATTAAATGCTTCCACTTTTCAAATCAGCTGAGACAATTGAAGGATATGGGTTCATGCAATCCAGTTCAGAGTTCTGGTAAACATGCCTGTATGTAGGAATAATAATCTGCCTATCCCACCTCACAGGGTTATTACGGGAGTTAAACGGGAATTCTGTACTTAAAAGTCCTTTATAAACTCTAAAGTGGTCACACTTGTAATAGATTTAAAGGACTTCCAAATCAGTTTAATTTACCAAACCTACATATTTATACCAGTTTTACTAAATCAGTTGAAAAATTATAGTAAACTTTTATTTAACCAGACTGGTTGTTACCACACGCCCACAAAAATGCCGCAAAAACTCACATACTTTTGTGCTTAGCAGAGCATAATTTAGCACAAAAGCTAAATTAGGTCCATAAAACTCTGAAAAACAACTTACAAAGAATTATTTTGCATTAATTGAGGGCAAGTCACCCCTAATACTCTTGCCAGCAACAGCTTGCAGCCTGGTGTTCTATTGGTACAAGGTTCATTTGTGTTGGTACTTTCATCTTCTGGCAAAAGTGAGAACAATTGCCTACGACAAGAATAAGGGGTTGGTCCACCACTTTTTCCTCCCTTTTGGTCCACTATTCTGGAATTCAGCCTTTTCTGTTGCTAAACTGTGGCCTGAATTCCCTTGGGCCCAACCCTCTAAAGGCTGGCTTCCTGGGTATGTGGCCTGTGCCATTGCCCAGGACCCTGTGCTCAAAAGTGCCCCGTACTTGGTCTATTTCTCTGTTGAAATTCTTAGTAATTTGATCTTTGAACTTGCATGCATTTGAGCAGAGGAAGTATGTATAACTCCTACTCTTTCTCCAAGTCCATTTGTAGATAGCGTTCAAAATGTCCCCAAAGCAAAAAATTCTGGTGAACTGCGATGCATAGGAGTTTAGCAAAACTCAGTGACTACAAAGGAAGCATGTTACATCTAGGATTGAGTAACGGAGATGAAGGAGGGAGAACTCCAAAACAACACTTTCTGTTCAAACCAGAATTTGTTTCAAACACAGGAGGAAAGCAATAGTGTCCTAAGAAACACAAACGACCAGGGAATCCTATCATATCTTCTCTTACTTGTATTACTCCCCTGTGTAGTCAATCACTTAGGCTGAAAATGATGGCAAAGAAGGAGAGAGTATGATGGGGCAACCCATAGTCCCTTTTCCTTTCAGTCTTTCTTTACTCAACAGTAAGCTGAAGGGAGAGCATAACATGTTGGTAGAATATGTGCATATTAAGAAGTAAAATAAAAATAATTGAGTTAGTTTTGTTTGACATTTCCACTGTTCCAGTAAAAAAAAAAAAAGAATATGTATGCTTATATGAGCTATTTCAAGAGATAATATTTTATAATAAACATGGTCTTTTCTTTATTTGAGCACTTTGAAATATCTTAAAATTAGTACATTCCCTTAAGGAATAAAAATAGGCCCTCAAAAATTCCATAGACACTTTTAATGTGTTTTATAGATTCTTTGTTTGTTAACAATGGAAAAGTTGTTAATCACTTTAATTTTTAAATTAATGAGGTTTAATTCAAATTTACTATACTCTTAATTTCTTAACAAATCAGCAAACTGTAATCACATGAAAACCTATGTTTGTAACATCGGTTAGAAGGAGCAGATCTCCCTACTCCAGTGGAGGGACTTCTACTTCAGAAACACACTTGCATTCTTACCCCATCCTCACTCCCTCCGAAGAGGAGTGACTTAACCTGATCACTGACTTTGGAAAGAGAAGTTGGACATGTAAAGCCAACTCTTTCCTCTGCAGCATGCAGCCACCAGCAGGAGCACATCTTCCGCTCAGCTCCTTCATTCATACTGGAAGTTTTCCCACATGAGGTGGTTCTTCTGATCCAGACGTTGAGTGGGTGAGTCTTTCTAATTCTGGAGCCTAGTCCTATTAGGAAGCCTGCCTATCTGTGATGGAACTCATATATCGATAACCACATTTTCTTATATGAAGTTTGAACTAGCTACGTTTTGTTCACGTCTTTAAAATATTGAGGTAACGTCCCTTAAAAACGTATTGAAATCTGAATTGAACTCTATCAATTGAAAATAAATGAGATATGGACTCTTATTCACCTTATCCTGTTGTTTCTTATTTGGTTCAGAACTCAGAAACGGAATAGGAGATGCTATGTATTGGGCTCCTTGAACTCCAACAAGGTCAACGCTGTTACCTGTAATGTTGGTAACAACTTTGGCAGAACTACATGATGAGGTGGGATTATTTGCCTCCATTTTTGTTTCCATTTTCATGTTCCTTTTATATCCTTTGTAGTTGGTATAAAGGCTTAAGCTCAGAAGAATTTTTCACAATGCTCCCAAGGAGAAAAAGTAAAGGTGAGGTAAGTGAAGCTCTGAAACATGCCATGAGGAAGATGGACCATGGCCTGTGACTGGTCTTCGGAGAGACAGGGCTTGCTCTGCCCTGTCCCAGCCTTTTGTAGGAATGGGGAGACAGGAAACAGCAAATTGGTTCAGCAAAATATCTCAGTCTCAGCCACATTCATCTATTGTCTAGATGTGGAAAGAATGCTCTACACAGAATTTATACTGAAAATGGAAGTTCCGATATTAGAACGATAATATTATTCTGGCTTAAATTATTACTCCCATGGTAAAATCAAGCTTGTCAAGTTGTCCTAAAATATTTTCTAAGATCTATTATAAGTAATCCCCATCCCAGCTTCACTCATCCTCCCCCCACAAAAAAAGACTGCAAATGAACTACCTAATTCCATTGCTTTTAAAGACAATTTTTGTCAGTAAACACGGAAACAAGAGAATGTCTTTCAGAATCATCCTCCCTTATCCCATTAAGTCAAATTCTCAAACAAAACAAAACTGGTTTGGTTCAAAAAAGTCTTTTAACTTACAAATTTCACAGCCAAGTTTCTTTGGCAGAGAAAGCTCTGTGGAGACTAATGAGCTCCAGATAGCTTTGGGGGTGGTCAGCCAGCGCTCAATGGATTCTGTAAAGTCCCACCTTGGGTTTCCTCTTTTAATGATGTCCAAAATAGACCTATTCATCTATTTTTAAACTTTCTAAAATTAGCAAGAGTAAAACAGAGTAGCAAGCTGGAGGCATAGGCTACTTCATTACCTCAGTTATTAGCCTGACAAAATAAGTGATTTCCATTAAACAGCAGTGACAGAAAAGGAGGAAGGTTTAGAGGTCAATAGCTCCTGTGATACGTATCCCTAAATGTAGTATTTCTCTAGGGACTGTTGGAATTAACTGCTGACAAGCTAATTGCTCTTATGCCCTAATTAACCAAGTCTTGCTTCATTAGTAGTTTGTCGCAATTGGACAACATTTTCAAGGATCTAAAGATCTACCCAATATAATTAGTAAACAACTGAAATGAAACCAGCCGCCACTTGTTGACAAGATTAATTGAATAATTGTTGTTTCATTGGGAATAAAAAGAGCAAGAAAATGTAGGAGGGAACCTGTGCCAGTCTTTCCTTGGGTGAAATATCCTCAGAAACAAACAAAAGCTTTCTGTTAAGAGCTGCTGAATCTGATCTATCAGAAGAAGCCCAGCAAGGAAGGTAATATTAAATTTGCTATGATTTATTGGGTCTTAATGATCTTCAATAAAGTATGCTTTTTCATATCTACACTTAACATCTGTATATTTAATTTAAAACATTAATTCTATGAGTAGATTTTAAACAGGCATCTAACAAATGCCCTACACAAATATAACTTAGCAAAAATAGAGTCAGCAAAGCAAATCGTAAGCTGGAAATTTGGCAAGTATCTCAGAACAATGTGTTTGGTTTAGTTTGACTTAATAGCTGTGATTTTTAAAATTGTTCGACTGTTTTTGAGTACTGAGTGCAAAAGACAAAAATTTACATCCAACTTCCATGGAAATTCTTTTTTGTGTGGCATAATTAAGCGCTAGTGCAGATTTTGAAGTCTGAAAATTGGTCACTGTGGACGATCCATGATTTCGTTGTACTTGAGCCTGTTTTTTTCTTGTCAAAAATGATTTCAACCACACAGCTCAAATTGTCAGTAAAAAAAGGATCCTGGCTGTCTGAGACATGATAGTTCCCTCTGGAGAATTGATAGACTGTTAGTAAAAACCCATTTTAAAAGGTCTGGAAATTTGCCGACCCCTCTATCAGTGGGAAATGAGTTCTCTTGGATGATCGTGGGGATGTCTACAGGAGGAAGAGGGGAGCCTACCACCCCTTTCTAAAATGGGCTGACATTACTGGGCAAGCTAGAAAGCCGAGGGGAAACGCTGAGCAAGGAGCCTCGAACAGGGTGATCAGCTACCTCCAAGTGACAATTTTATGAAACTTACCTTATTCCAAGGTGAGGAAATGGTGCTGGTGACAATGTTAAAAGTGGCAGCAGCCATTTAATAAGCAACTGGTAGTGCTAAGTACTGTACATGCATTCTTACATTGAATCCATCCCAGGACCCTGCAAGGCAAGTTTTCTCTCTCCCCATTTATAAATGAGGAAACTGAGGCTCTGAAAAGCCAGGTGTCCTTTGGACAGTCACACAGCTGATGAATGGAGGCGGCAGGAATCAAACCCAAGTGTCTCTGGCTCTAAAGCCCTTGATGTTTGCTGAGGACAGCAGCCAAGAAATGATCTACTAGAATTGAGGTTATATAGAATATAGATGATCAAACAGTATGATGTGAGGAGAAGAAAAAAAATTAGTTCGTCTGGGGTCATGAAATGAAAATCACTTCCCACTGAGAACCTGCATTGGTCACAGGGCCAGGAGTTAAATTCGTGGCCACTATAAATGGAGAAAGTGCTGGCCAGGGATATCTTTTCTTTGTCCACACTAATCTCCATTCTTAGATGAAGGAACCCACCTCGCTTCACATTAGGAGCAGTAAGGGGAGTAGCATGAGAAGGCAGCTTCACAGACTAATAGAAGCTGAATGTCAGTAGACAGGCGCCTGACCGTTAGGGCACAGCTCAAAAGAGGTAAGGGTGGTGGGTAACTAGTTGGTAGGAAAGTCCATGTGCTGGAGAGGAAAGAATAATAGGCTGGGAGAGGACACCTGGGTTCACCCTGGCCCTGCCCTCTGACTGACCCTGGGCAATGGCTCCAGGGCCACATGATTCTCAGCCTGGGTGGAGCAAGACTACTCTCCCTCAGTAGGTAATTTCAGTCAATCCAAGTATGGGAGGGCACTACAGGTACTTAGCTGGGAAAGACAAGTGGCTACCACTCAGAGGCCAACATGCACAGTAAACACTGCCTCTGGCCCCAAATGTCAATAATGCCGTCATTGAGAAACACTGAGTCTAACTTCCAATTTCTTCATTTGTACATAGGAGAGTGGCGTTTCTATCTGGAAGTCCTTACTCAGAGGGGCAGGTTAGTGTAGCAGGCGGACCAGCTCGCTTCCATGACAAGAGCACATCCAGGTGGCTGTGTTTTACATTTTGGGTTTCTAGGTGAGCCTTCATTTAAGGAAAGGATTCCTTGAGTTAAAAAAAAAAAAACAAGTTTGACGATCAGTGGATTAGAAGGCCTTTAAGCTCCTTCCTATTCTGAGTATTTGTGAATAGAGAAAAATTGTGGCTGAAAGTGAGAAAGGGGAGTTCTAATGGGAAAAGGAGGCAAGCCTGATACGATCTGGAAGAACAAATAACCAGGCCCAGCTGCACACTGAGCCTTTGATTGGCAGACAACCTGATGGGTCAGAGCTGTAGAGGGGTCCTGTATCACCCTTTCAAATGCAGATGTAATCTCACTGGATTAATGGCCGGGGCTGGAAGATTTTCCCTCAGGCTCCTCCTCATTATAATTAGCAGACATTGTTCGTCTGGAGGTTTGGATTTTCTAATTGCTGTTCACATAGGGTTGTCAGTACAGGGTGGCCTTTCCAAAAGACCCTAAAACGCATTTCTACTGCCAGTTATGGAGTCTGCGTGGCCTACCTCCAAATCCTGGTGTAGGAGAAATTCTTCTTAGAGGTGTACCTCTGTTACAAAAAGTTTAAAAGCTAAAATTTAAAAGCTAAAATTCATGTTCAATGCAACATGAGAGCTTGCGGTAATTCTCCCCAAGAAAGTGGAAAATCTTCCTTTAATGCGTGTAGTTACCTGGTAACTGCTTTATCTATTTATATTGTGTTTCCTTACAGTGCCAAATGGCCTTGTTATTTATGGAAGCCCACACATCACAGGGTTGCCCTTTGAATAATTCATTCCAAACAGACTACTTTGAAGGAAATAGGTCCTTCATGTTTCCCCAGAAATGAGAACCAAATAAATGAAAAGTGGCTTAAAAAAATGGATATTATAAAAAATGAGATAAAATTTATATTTATCTAGTGGACAATGTTTCTATTCTTTTTGTTGTAATTCTCTGTAACAAGATATGAATTATTTAAATAACATATAAAATTGATCATATATTCTGTCTCTTGCAGCTCTACAACAGGACTAAGGAAGACTTATTTCACTTAGGGTCTAGTGTGTGATATTAGCAGTCATTGTTTGCAGGTGAAAATTTAAAAGACCACATCGTATTAAATAATGTAAATGAAGACATAAACATAAATAGAAAATGACTGTTAGTGAACAGAGGCCAGTATTAAGGATTCAGTGTTTCTACAGAGCGCTCTGTATATGGTGCTCTGTGAGAAACTATAAGGCAGGTGAAGTGTAATATGTCATCCCTGTTTATGATCCTAATGAGGAAACAGGATATAGCCACCGAGGGGAGATAAGAAACACAGTAAGGTAGAATATCATCATTCAGTATACTTATTGAACACTTACTATGGGCAGCATGATACGTTCCGAAGTAGCACTGATAAGTAGTATACCAATGTGACTTAGAGGCACACATGGCAGAATTTGAGTGTGGTCATGCTGCATTGCTGAGGATATAGATACATCTCAGAGAGCAAGCTGAAGGTGATAGAGGTGGGGCTCTGCTCCCATGTTCCTATCTGGAAAGTGCCTTCTAACATTCAGACTCCTCTAGGCTCCCAGAAGGGCAATCTCCTTTACCAGCTCAGTAAATCCAAGATTCCATATTCCAGCATTATAGCTTTTCCCATTTAACTTAAGACTCTATTCTTGGTCAAAATAAAGTTAATTATTGCTTTAGGCAATAATTACCAACCTACAAAAAAGAAATAACATGTACAGACTTGCCTTTACTGCAAGACCATATTTATCAGTTTATACTTTAGAACTATTTATTCTTTCCTCTTACAGCAGGTGTTGCCTTCTCTCTCTCTCTCTCTCTCTCTCTCTCTCTCTTTCACACACACACACACACACACACACACACACACACACACACACACTTTAATTTGTCTGATGAATTACTCATTGCATGGTTATCAACTCTTTTCACTACCACTTTCACTTCCTAAATCCAAGTGAGACAGTCCCTATGCATTATTTCTGTCTGTCTGGATCAGAAGGACAGAACCAAAAGGCACAGGGTGGCCTTGGTCAGGGAAGAGAAGTTGATGTTGCCCTGGTACTTTCCAGCTGCAGAACAGGTCTGCTTTGCTCCTAATATGTTGAGTGAGCTGGAAATCGCAAAAAGAAGTCTAAGGATTGAGGACTCCAAATGAGCATTTTGACTTCTGCAGTGTGTTTCAAGATCTTTTATTTGTGTGATATTGTTCAGAAAATTATATTTCTGTTGATAATTACAAGGAAATATTTGTATAATTTAACAATAGAATTGATTGGTTTTAATGGCATACACATCCCCGTGTCTCTGGGGGCCTGTTCTCTCAGCAGGAATATGGTAGAAACAAGGGATATGCTTCCAAAAGAACTGCTAGACGGTGCTAGAACTTGTAACAGAAGCTGAACATATCAAACCAATGTGTTGTGTGTGTTAATGAATTATTTTCTTCTAACACACACAAACACATACACACACTCATTTACATATTGGGTTAATGTACCTATAGTACCTTACTTAAGAGTTTTCTTTTCCGTCAGAGTCTTGCCGCATCTGCTAGAGTGTCTGGGACTTGTATGAGGACCATTAGGTGCATTCCCATAGCTTCCACACAGCAGGACAATCTATTATTTTGTCAGCCCCATTCAACCTTACAAAAAGATCTGTTTCTACGGGGCTAATACTCTAAGTGCTGATTTCAGACCAAAGCTCACGCCGTATTAGCTTTGTCTCTCCGTATCCCTGAATGCAGAACTCCAAAATGAGATGAATGGAAATGCAAACAGACCTCCAGCAAACGCAACGATTGCTTCACAAATTTTATTTACGGAGGTCAAAGACAAGGAGTGAAAGTGGGCCCTTAGTGAAGAAATGTAAGTGTATTACAGAAGATGCTTTCTCTGTAATACGAGGAATCTGGATTGACATCAATGGATTTTGTCCTCACTGATCTTTAGCTTAAAATTCATGTTTATTGTCTGTAAGAGAGTAGTATGCACTTGGTTCTGTCATGTTTTCCAATTGATTTCTAGCATTTGAATAGATTTTAATAAAAAAAATTTCATGGATTTTAAAAAAATCATTACATTTTAAATAGCATGAAATATTTTTGTTCTTGAGAGTTTTGCTTTTAACAGTTTTTGGTCTGGTGTTTTTCATGGGGGAAAGGTTTATTCCTGATCCTCTTTTTCAATATTTTTCTATAGTTATTAATTTATTAATATTTTTCATCCCCTTTAAACCTTCTCTTTTTATTGAGGTACATGTCACAAACAGTAAAGTGCAAAAATCTTAAGCATATAGCCTAATGACTTTCACATATGTATAAATACATGTAACCAAGATATAGAAACAGACATTTCCAGCACCCCAGTAGGCTTCCTCTTTCCTCTCCCCAAAAGTAACCATTATTCTAATAGCTATCACATATATCAACTTTGTTTGTTCTTGTTTTCCTATACATGAAATCATCCATCATGTACTCATTTGTATCTGACTCTTTTGCTCATTAGGTTTCTTAGGTTCATCTATTGGGATATAAAAAATTGTTTGCAAATATACAAAGAATTACTGAAAATATTATCTTTCTATCAAATCTGCAGAAAATACTTGAGAAGAGACTATAACCAAAATGAAATTAATCAGAACAGCGACTTCAAAATAAGGAGAGTTAAAGAAAGAGGACATAGAGAGGTGTAAAAGAGTATGAAGTATCTACCTAGCTATCTAAATGCATAATTATCATACATTAGGCAAGGGCTGAGACAATGATCCTGGAATAGAAGGCATTACTGCAAATAAATAATGCTTGTCTTAAACTAAACAAAGGACTAAATCTCTATACAACCTAAGCATATAACAGGAGGGAAAGAAGAGAAATCATGTGGGAAAAGACTCATTTGGAGCAGGGGGAAGAGTATTGAGAGAAAAGATGTTCTAAAGAGCTCTTCTTACTAAAGAAAGCATTCCTAACTAACAGAAGATGAGGGGAGGAGAATAATTAAACAATAAAAAATGGAACAAAAACCAAAAAAGTACAACAAAAACATATATAAAGTAAGATGCAAAAATAAAATCAAGAATATGAGCTTTATGTAAATAGACTAAATTCTTCATTTAAAAGCAGACTAATAGATTGAATATGTTGTTTACAAAAAACACAAAGAAAGTGATAGACTTCTGGTGCTAGTCAAGCGCCTACCAGAGCCTCTCTTCCACTGATTCCAGCTGAAAATCTGGAGAGACTACAACAACAATGAAGCAATTATCTGAAGAATCTGAGATGTAAACAGTAGCAGATGTATAGAGAGAAAAGTGAAGAATGACCAATATGGGTTGAGTTTCCTTTTTATTTTTCTTCTCAACAAAATGTTAACAAATAGAATCCAGAAATATATAAAAAGGATACTATATCACAATCAAGTGGGATTTGTCTTAGGAATGAATGAAAGGCTGGTTCAACATTTCACAATCAATCAATACAATTCACCATATTAACAGACTAAAGAAGATAAACTGCATCATCATCTCAATAGATGTAAAAGAAGCATTTGACAAAATCGAACATCCATTCATGATAAAAACTCTCTCAGCAAAATGAGAATAGAAGGAAATGTCTTTAATCTCCAAAAGTCCAAGATATGTTTATTAAAATTCATTCAAAAGAAACGAGAAACTTTAATGGAACAATTACCAGAGAATAAATTGAGAAGGTGACTAAATAGCGCCCATTAACAAGATAATGGTTAAATTGTACTTAATCTTGTGAAGTTATTTAAAGGATTCTAGTCCAGTATGTCTCAGTCCTAGAAATTCATTAGAATCACTTATGGAGCTTTTTTTAAAAAAATAATTTAATTAAAAATACTGTTTTCTGATGAGCCCCAGACTCCTTGCCTAAACATTAATATTTCTTTAAAGCCCCCCAGGTAATTCTAATGTGCAAACTAGGTTTGCCTGTTCCAGGCTCCTGACAAAGATGATAAAGATAATCCTCAAATTATTTTATAAAACCAGCTATAATTTAATACCCCAAACCAACATACAAGACTAGAAACCGATTACTTATGAATATAGAAGAAAAAATATAATAAAATATTAGGAAATAGAATCCAGTAATACATGAAAAGATACATTTACTTTGTTAGTGTAATGAATTAAAGAATTTATTGATGTAATGAACTATATTAAATTAATCAAATTAAAGTAGAAAGACTATCATATATAAAGGAATTAAATCACATTAAGCAGTCATTCTAAACAAAAAAAATCCTAAGATAGCAAAAGAAGAAAATTATTTTTGTTATAAAAATTATTTATCAAAATCACTTAAATTGGTGAAACATAGAGCCCATTTCAATTAAAATCAGGAACTTCATAATGCTACTACTATCATCATATTATTAAATAGTGTCTTAAATATTCTATAGCAGTGTTGCTCAGACTTTACTGTACATGAGTTACCTGGTGATCCTTTTAAAATTCAGCCTGTGATCTGGTAGGTTTGGGGGATGGGGCTGAGGTTCCTCATCTTTAATAAGCTCCTAGATAAAGTCGATGTTGTTGACTCCACACTTTCAGTAGCAAGATTAGCAAATGAAATAAGATAAGGACATTAAATAAGAAGCATAAACATTAGGAAAGGAAAATAAACTAGCTTTTTGACAATTCTTTGAATCTATATTTAGAAAATCCAAGAGACTATAGTAAAAGGGCTAGTAAAATTTAATAAGGTACTGAAACATTTGATAATTATACAAAATAGCCTTTATTTTGTGCTTGCAATAAGCATCTAAAAATAGAAATGGGAAATATATCATTCCCAATTAAAGCAATTCTAAAATACGTGAGAATAAACTTACCAAGAATTGCACAAGACCCAGTAAAGAAAATATAAAATATTATTGGAGGACAAAAAAGTTTAATTTGTAGGAATCAGGCTTAAGATAGAAAGAAGATAGTAGTATTTTTTTTTTTTTAAATTCATGGTAAGTTTTAAACATGTTGAGTGTGTGGTGCTGGTGGAATATCCAATTAGAGATATCAAGTAGGCAGTTTGACATGTGAGTCTTGTCTAAGAGAGATGGATGGAGACAAAAGGTTGGGAGTTGTTGGCCTTGTTGATCAGAAAAATCTTTTGAAAAGTCCATTAATAGGCTTCAGTGTTTCCATGAACCTGGTAAAATGGTCTGGAAAAATTTATGCTTGTGCATATATATATTTTTTTATGGACAAGGGGTCCATGCATTAAAAAAGTTTAAGGATCACAGACATTGATGGTGGTTGAAGTTACAGAAATGGTGAAATTACTCAGCAAAAATATACAGAGTGAAAAGACAACCAAGAATGAAGGCTGATAGTGGAACAATACTTATAGGGTAGGTAGAGGAAGATACTGAGGAATGGAGAGGAATGTAGTAGGAAAACCAGAGGAGCGTAATGTCATGGAAATCAACAGAGGAAAGTGTTTCAAGGAGGAAGAGGTTCACAGAGATCAAGAAAGCTAAGGACAGAACCCTATCTATTGAATAGCAGCAAGGAGGTCATTGGTAATTGGTAAGAGGAGTTGCAGTGAATTAATTGAAAGACTTAGTTGAAACTCAAAGTATAAGTTTAAGAGTTAGCCTTAGCAGGGGAATCTCTTCCAACAAAATGAAAAAGGTGAAAATGACAAGGGTAAATTTAATTAACTTTGTAGATCAGATTGTGGGAGGCTGAAGAAAATCTCGTAAGATTGTCCCTTCATTCTTCCTAAAGTAAGAGGTGAGGTCATGTCTTGAGAGTGAGATAAGAGGTTTTGGGCATCCTGCCTGAGAAGACTGATGAAGTTTTGAATTATTATTATTTGACAAGAGGAGATTGCTGACTAGGAATGTATGAGTTTATAGGCCATGCTAAAGACCAAGTAAAAATAAAAAATCCAGAATATGAAGGGACACCAGTATGCACTGTGAACTTACATTTTCCAGTACCACCTGGTAGATTGTAGAAGTTAGAGTGGGATTGATTGATTGATTGATTGATTGATTTTAGGTGATTCATTGGAAGGATATGGGACAGGCTGTTGAGAAGAGTATTATGAAAGGGACGACATGATGGATTATGAGGTTTAGACTAAATAAAAAATAAAGTAGAGACAGAAGAGAATTGAAATCCAAAAGCAGGCCTAGTGGGAATGAGAGAGTTAAAGAGCTGAAAGAATAAAAGTTTGTTATTAGGGAGTGGAACATTGAAGTTTATGATTGTAGAGGGTGATGGCGATGTCTGAGGTTTCACAAGAGTAGGCAACTACAGTGAAGTGAAGTTCATGAGGAAAGTAACTGCTATATAAGGATGGGATCAGGATAGTTCTCTGAATGGGACTTGGGGTAGAGAGAAGTATTATACAGAGGCCAAAGTCTTTGGTTAAGACCATGACTAAGTGGTTAGTGGTTGATGGTTGAGGAGGAGTGGATAATATTTTAAATGACATGAATCTCAAAAATCAAACATACCTTTTAAACTCAAAGACAGGGAAATGATTTGAAGATGCACTGGGGAGTGAAAAAAGGTAGAACCTATCCCTTAGAACTATGGAATATAGCATTTGGGAGAGAGCTCTGGAATATGGAGTATGGAAATATGGCCCCTAAAAGGGCCACCAAAAAAGCTGTGGCCTTGGGAGATGCATCACAATCAAAAGGTTAGTTAGTAAGGCAAGGAAGTGTAGGAAGTGTTCTGGGTAGCAGCTGAGGGTGGAAGGGAGTTTGTTTACTCTGGAATAAGGTTCATGGGGTTTTGCATTGTGATGGTTTGGAAGAAGAGGAAGAATAAAGGTTGGGTCAGAAGAGAGGAAGTGCAGATCAGAGGGAAGGTAAGATTACTGGGCAGATGTCTGAAGGTGCTCACATTTTGGGGATGGTGCCCTAGGATGGTAGGAATGGGAGGCAGAATTGGTTGACCTCCACGTACCTGACGAAGTCTGCCTTAGAGTTGTATCAGACAGCCTGCTTTTTAAGCTTGACAAACTGTAATTGGCTGGTGTTTTCTTTATATTATATAGAAGTACCTTAAAGGCTGCCAGTTAATAGATATTTAAGTAGAACTCAAATCCTGAGTGCGAAGTGTGGGGATTTATAAAGTGATAGGTCAGACCAAGGATCTGACCTTACGGAGCCTATAAGCTCTAGATTCTGAAGGGAAATTCATTGTTAAACAAATGTGTTAAATCCTATAAATGGATTCTACATGTTATAGGAGAGTATGTCAAGGTACATAGCCTCGCGTGGGGTGGAAAAGGGTCTGCTTCTCTTGTTTATATAAAAGAGGCTATGTAAAGAAGTGAGAAGAATATGTTTAGACAGACTGACCTGAGGTCCAATTTATTACTCCACCATTAATGCTATGTAAAGCTGGAGAGTTTTATTAAACTCTGAGTCAAAGTCTTTTAATTTCTAAATTGAAGATAGATTTTATATCTTGTTGGGTAGTAGTTGTGTTAAACAAGTTAATGTAAATATAGCATCAGGTATAGCAGTTAAGACATGGTAAATAATCAAAAGGTTAGCTATCTCTTTCCTTTGAGTACTTCCTTTAGGTACTTCATTAAATACTAATAAACTTATAAATTAAAGAATGTTTCTGATTATTATGCAAGCTACTTCTTTGACATTATTATATTTAGATTAGGAAAATTATCTTACTCATTTAGGTGACAAAGTTTTTAGACTAAATTAAGTGTAGGGTAGAATATTATGATGAAGCTGGAGTTAGAAATTTTTTAAAAACTTGTACAACTGCTACTCTGTTTTCCTTTTATAAAGTGGAAATTAAAAAAAAAAATCTTTGTTCAAGATTGCCATGGTTGTACTTTCTATTTTTCACTTAAAGTCTGTTGATTTTGCCTAAATCCATATGTATCTCATTAGTGATGTGTGTAAGTGTCAAGATGACCCAACATTTAGAAACTTTACCTTAAAGTTCCAGTTGAAAACTTTTCACTGCTTTGCAAGGGAAAGTCAGCCAAACATATTTATTAACTACCCAATATAAGTAGAGAACACTAAAGCAATCGAAAACAAAATTATTCCCTTCAGTAATTCACAATCTTAAATCTTAGGCTAAACAAAAATCCCATTTACATAGTGGATCAATCGTCTTTCTTGGGTACAAAGTAATATTAGCTGTCCTGGAAGTAGCCCCCATTTAAAATAGCAAATAGAAACAAACTTGGGAACAAACAGAATTCCTTATTCAGAAACACTTTAAAGAATACAACAAAGTCTCTAATAACTCCCAGCCTGTGTTCCCTAAGATCTTGTGAGGAGGGCATGTGTAAACTGGTCCTTCATAGATAATGTACATGGGATTACTGCTGCAAGCAAAGGCTGGGTGTTCTCTACCCAACGCCTATCTCCTATCCTTCCCGACATAACCAGATTTTAACAATTTATCTCTTGACCCTCAGCTCCAAAGACAGGTTCTGTTTCATCTAAGCCAATCAATATTTGACAATCCCCCAATGACTCATGAAAGGGTAGACATAACCTGAGGCTCAAGCGAACTGTGGCTATATTCCATGCTTGAGAGAGAGGTTTTCTGTCTGTTCTGGATTTAAACAATGGAGCATAAGGCACTTGGACACCAGAAAGTATCCAGTGTGCATGAGAGAAACCAACCTAAAGACAAAGCCAGTGCTGAGGACTGCAGAGCACAGAGAGGGAAGAAAGACGGGTCCTCCATGAGCCACTGTTCATACTGTCCTGAGGCCAGCCCCGCCTCTGAAGTTATGCTTATATGAGACCATTAGCCAGGGTGAGTGGGGATCAGATGCATTTCAAACAGATTAAGAATTTATTAACTGACAGCTGGAGCTTTACACACATTCAGATGGAGAATATGATTGAGAGCGTAAGTGTGTAGACATTATAATTTCATGGAAAACCAGGGACTTTCAAACAAGAGTGATCCGAGTTGCAGTGCTGGATTCTCAATTTACTGCCAGTTGCAAGGTTTGGGGCCAGGTTTTCTTTGCCTTAGTTGACTGTAGGTGCTCAGAAGTTGTTATTGAATAAATAAAGGAATGAACGAGTAATAATAGTGTTTAACCAACATTGAATAACATTCGCTATTTTGTGGTGGTCTTCCACTTTCATTACCTGGTATCATCCCTATGATAACCTGTGAGGTAGGTATTATTGTTATATTCATTTACAGATGAACTGAGTAATTTTGTACCCTTTACCTCCACATCTAAAAGAGAATAGATTTGCATTTTTTAAGCCTCTAAAGGAGAAGAGAGTCTAGGAAGTTTAGTAAAATTATTTAATAGGCTGAGCTAACCATCTGTGAACTTTTGCTTTGTGTTCTTAACCAAATGTTGGAAATTGAACTACATGTGTTTCTATCCTGAACACTACAAACTATTCAAAGAAAATGCTCACTATTATTCCTGGGTCCAGATGCAAGAGGTCCATGGTAGTCGATGCTCTGTAATTAAATGAGATTTCAGGCTGAGCTTCTAATCCCCTGAGACACAGAATGTGCAGCTGTACTAATAACTCAGCCTATTATATGGAAAGCCAGGCGGGTCCTTATTTCTTTATGTACATACACACACTCACACATATACATTCACATTTATATGTTTAAAGCCAACAACAATCCAAACACAAGGTTCTCATTCTGTCTTTAAATATGGGAAATAATATTAGATTAAGTTAATGTAATCACTAACATCATGTTCTGTAAATTGAAAACTAATGCAGCTTTGTTCCCCAACCCCCCGACTGCCCAAGAAATCAGAATTTCCAGAATACTCAGACCCACACTTTTCAATGATAAAATATATTTACCCCACTTGGAGTAAGGTGCATAATTTAATATTTTATTGTGTTTGATTTATAGGCTTCCTCAGTCCTTATTAAATTTAAGTTTTCACGATTGAGGAAAAGCCTTAAAGAAAACATATTTTGTGGTTAAAGATGTATCCCACATGTGCTGGGCTGGCAGTTTAAAAGGCCGGATCACTCCTCTCTAAGCCCTCACCGCGCTGCTGCAAGTTCAGACTGCAGAGCTCGGGTTAGCAGGGATGAAGGAGAAGGGTCATTGCAGGTTCCAAGCTGAAAGCAGTGCTTATTTCTCAGAGGTCTGATGTTACATCAAAATCTACTCCAGGACAAAACCTGATATGCAAAGCCTTGAAAAATTATATAAAAAATTGGCTTTTGTCATTAAAAAAAAAAAAGAATTTTAAGAGGGTAGAGAGAATGATTTGTTTCTGACAACTTTGGCAAGGCTTTCGTTAAGTACACTTTCAGAGCAGCAATTCCCTAGTTGACAAAGACCTGGATGTGACCTCGAATATCTACAGCCTGAGATATGTTACATGGAGCCACAGACGTTTTCAGGCAGGAATTGTAGGTCCTGATGAACTGATCGAGCTTCCTCTGGACTTTTAACTGTCCATAATCTTTCCTAAAAACCTGCTCTGCCCCCAAGGACTCTGGCCACTGAAAAGGATCCAACCTACAGGATTGACGTCACTGAAGAATGGAAATATCCTTTCAGCTTTTCCAAACTCACAGTCCCTGCTTATCTTAATCTAACTCCACTGCCTCCTGACCTTGAACATGCTTCCAAGCCCCTTGTCCCTAAGGAATTATTTGCTCATGCTTCTCTTGCATCTTTAGGTTTCTATTATGTCAGTGATCAAATTCTTTCCTACTTCCTAATCCACACAACAGGGAACAGGAGGCTGTGCTCTCTTCTTTGTGTCCTCTATCTCATCTCAAAGTCATCTTCGACTCTTTCTTCTCCCACACTCACTGTATCTCACCAGTCACTAACTCTTACTGATTCTCTCTTCTCGAGATCTCCTGAAACCATTTACCTCGTTGTATTTCCACTGTCCTAACTGAGCCCAGGCCACCTCAAGGTTTTGCTTTTGTCATCACAACAATTGAATCGGTTTTCATGACTCAAGTTTTGTCCTCTGTCTGCCCCCCCTTGTCCATTCATTCCTTACCCTGCAGCCTGACTGATTTTTCTAAAATGCATATTTATCCGATCATTTCATCCTCCTGCTTAAAACCCTCAGTACTTTCCCTTGAAATAAAATCCAAACTCCTTACCATGGCTTCCAGGGTTCTGTGAACATCTCTCCCAGCTAACTATACGCTCCAGAGATATTTAACTCCTGTTAGTTTCTCCACTGAAGTCTGTTGGACCATTCCTTTCCTCTGAGGGTTTGCCTGTGCTGTTCCCTAGTCCTCTCCCTATGTCTTCAACTGGCTAATTCCTACTCATGCTTTTGTTCTCAAATTAGATGCCACTCCCACCTGGACACCATCCTTGACCTCCTCCTCATCTTGCCCTTCTCTCACATAGCATTTTGTTCTCCCCTCGTACAGCATGTAGATGTTATTATAATTATAGTTTATTTTCTTTTTTCCTATCTAAACTAGAAGCTCCCCATTTGATCACTAAGATGACCAGAATAACCAGGACATGATATGATTGCTTGTAATCATTTGGCAGATGTTGGTGTTCAATTTTTTGCTCTCTTTTATATCTTCTTCTCCTACTTCAGCAAACAGCACATAGAAAGGCATTTAATAGCCATTAAATAGCCATCTTTGTGTCCTTCCACACATCTTGCCTCAATGCCTTGCACAAAGTGGATGCTCAATACCAATTTGATTAATCCAATCAAATTGACACATTGCTCAAATTTTCTGATAGAAAATGCAGGTCTGATGGAAACCCAAGTGTCCTTGGATGGATGAATAGATAAAGAAGATGTGGTACATATGTGCAACAGAACACTCCTCCCATAAGAAAAGATGAAATACTGCCATTTGAGACAATATGGGTGGATCTCAAGAGTATCAGGCTAAGCAAAATAAGTCAGATGGACAAGAACAGGAATCAGATGATTCTACTCATGTGTGGGATAAAAAAACAGAAAGCAATAAATGAACAAACAACAAACTAACAAACAAACAAACAAACAAAAAGCTCATTGACACAGACAACAGTATGGTGCTTACCAGAGGAAAGTGAGGGGAGGTTAAAGAGGGTAAAGCAGGTCAAATATATGGTGATGAAAGGAGACTAAACTTTGGATGATGAGCATACAATGCAGTACACAGGTGATATGTTATAGAATTTTGCACTTGAAACTTATATAATCTTATTAACTAATGTCATCCCCCAAAATTTAATAATAAAAAAGAAAAAAAGAAAATGCAGGTCTGTTGAGATACATTAGCCGGTTTAGAAACTATTAAACGGTTATCTGCTGGAAAATAGATCTGACTCTGCTGATCAATGACATTTGATCACTAAGATGACCAGAATAACCAGGACATGATATGGTTGCTTGTAATCATTTGGCAGATGTTGGTGTTCGATTTTTTACTGTCTGTGTGGCACATCTATTGCTTAGAAATTGGCTGGAATAGAGAATGGTAGGAATTAAAAATAACTATAAAACTGTTTATAATAACAATAATAACTACAAACAGTAATAGGAATTTATCATGTTTTTTACATGCATTGACTCATTTAATCCTCACGATAATTCTGTGAAGCAGACATTGTTATTATTCTACTTTACAGGTGAAATAACTGAGACTGAGAAAGGTTCAATAATTTGCTTAAAGTCACACCACTGGATAATGGTAGAGATGGAAGGTAAACCCCAGAAGTCTTACTTTAAATTTCATGCTTTTAAATATTATGCTGCATTACCACTACTCTATGCTTGGATAACTAACTAGGAGCATGGATTTGTGGATATATGAATTTATGGGCTATGGGAAAGCCTTAGGAGTCTTTCGTGTAGGCAGCATGCATAACACTTAGGAAACAAGGTCAGTCTCTTGTCATACCTGCTGGACTTGATTTTAATAAAGCTTTGCAAGCAAGCCATAAGAGAAATGGGAGCAATTTGGAAATAAATTACTTCCATTATGCTGCAGGATCTCCTATATACTATGGCATTTAGAAATTATTCACAGATGTATGTTTACAGTTAAAAAATCAACTATACTGTGCTCAATTATATGGGGGGGGAGAACTCTAGTAAACAGTTTTTAATTGGATTGAAATTAAGATAAATTTAGGATAATGAAGGAAAATGTCTTAACAGCAAGATTTATAGACTGTGTGCAAAACTCCCATTGGAAGTGAAGGAAGCCCAGTATTTTGAAATGCAAAATTTACATGCACATGAGGAAAAAAGATTATGCGTACAATTTATTTCCATGTAGTCACAAAATTCTTTTGAAACAATTAGAGTATATGTGGGTTATTCGATAGACAGATATGAGCATTTACTGTGTACCAAGTCCTATGCTAGGTACTATGGAAGATACAAAATTCTCTGAAATCTAGTTACAGATTTGAAGTAATTTAAGTCTACTTAGTTTTAAAACTTCTCTGTTAAAGAGACTATATAGTGTCCATGAAATGAGAGAACTGAGTTATTAAATTTTCTTCTAGACAACATGCTGCACTTGATAAAAAAGGAAATGAGAACTGAGTTATTAAATTTTCTTCTAGACAACATGCTGCACTTGATAAAAAAGGAAATGAGATCTCAGAAGTATATACATCCTGAAAGAAGAGAAAGACATAGGATTTATTTTTCTCCTCCTATAATTCTAGGATTTAAATGAAATAAAAAAATATGTGAAACATCCCATATGAAAATTTAAAATATAGGTTCTTTAAAAATACTAGTAATATGAAGTGAGTTTTGAAGGATAGCACTAGAGCCTATCTTCAAAATCATATAAATGACTCAGGACAAACCATGGTATATTCTAAATACCTCCTGTTCAAAGTGTGTCCTGTGGATTAGTAGTATCCACATCATTTGAGAGCTTGTTAGAGATGCAGAATCTCAGGCCCACTAAATCAGAATCTGCATTTTAACAAGACTCAAGGTGAATTCATGTGCACATTACCATTCGGAAGCATTAGCCTGAATGATAAGTCTGTGACACAGGAGATTTTGCATCCTTGCTCTTTCTGCAATAAACGTGCTACCCATATCTCTTATCTTTCTAAATTCTTTCACCTTTACTTCTCTCCCCAAACCATCTTCTCCAGATGAACTGATTTTTCTTAGCATCTCCTAACCAAACTTAAGCTCTTTTGTCTCTACTGCTTTTCATAGAGCTGCTCTTTACCTGAATGCCTTCCATTTTCTTTTCCGTCTACATTATGTAAGAACCATTTACATTTTCGATATATGCTATATTCTTTTATGCCTTCTGTCCAAATTTCACTCCCTATCCCCATTTTGACCCATTTGGCTTTCAGAACTCTGCGAAGACCTCTGTATCCCCTTCTTATTTCACTCTTAATTCTTTGTTCACTTAACTCCATTCTCAGAGTACTAGATATATTTCTATATTATAGCTCTAATCACACTGCAATGTAATTGTTAATGTGGTCTCTTACAGTACACTGTGAGCGTGAGCATCTCAAGAGAAAAAAATGTTTTACTTGCTTTTGTAACCTGAGTGCTTACATAATGTTTGCTGAATAAAAGCTTTATTTGCAAATTAAAGGTTATGCATGCCTGTTCAGTCAAACACTGGTCAGTAAACTAAGTGCTGAGAAGACAAGAATCTCTAAAATGTTGTCAACACTGCTCATACACACACATACACACACGCACACACACGCACACCAATCCTTATCCCCCACATACTTCATCCCAGTCCCACACCCATGCACACACACCCATGCACACACACCCACACACCAACTCCCATCCCCCACACACTCCATCCCATACGACTCCCACAAATACTACACTATTTGGCCCTAATTTATTGATTTGTAATAAGTGATACAGCTTCAGCAGAAAAAATACATAACCAGTGTCAGATGGTCTCGCATTTGACAGGCACTGTTCAGATGAGCCTGAAATACATCAACAGTGCTGTGATATGTAAGATCCATAACACTGCTATGTTGTGGGATCTTAAATCAAGTTGGATCTCTTTTTGTATTATAATTTCTCCATCTGTAACCTACTTATTACCCATTTATTGGAGAAAGAATATTATGGATAACAACCTCTGATGACACACTAAAAAGATATTCAAGTGGCCACTGCAGATTTTTCTGAAAGATTTTTCAACTTTGGGACACTTTGACTGAAGAATAAGATCATTTCTGCCAAGTCTCATTAGATATTCCTGGTTAGATTTTTTTTTTCTCAATTGATGCGAGCACTTGTTGATTTTTATAGAATATTGTTGCTTTAGGAAAATATGAAAGATTTAAAAATAGACTTAGCTTGGAGGAAGATGGAGTTATAGGTGGTAGAACCTGGACTCAACGTTTTGCATAATTCGTTTGGAATGCATTGACTTTGGGCATTAGGGCTTCACCATGTGAATCTGGGGGCGCACAAACACTCAGACCACTGCAGCAGACAATCAGCAGAGGAACTGTAAAGACAATACTCTTAATTTCTGTTTCCGATAAAATGACAGATGTAAATATCTTTAAAAGTTATAACAGAAATGCTTAAAAATATTAGCTCCAATATTAACAATAAAATAATTTTAAATGCATAGCTGAAATGGCAAAACCATTAAGGATATCCTTAGCGGAAAGGAGAGGTTAAGAGAGGTGAGGGAGTATTGGTATAGGTAGTTGCCTGGGGGAGTTAAAGTTTAGGTTTCCAAAGGCTCTAATGAGGGACTTCTGACAGAGTCAAGGGGACACCAAAGGTGAGAAGTACAATCAGATATGAACTGTATAAAGCCTGGATCTCATAAAATTGGGTAAAGAGTTGAGGGAAACACCCCTTAGAGGAAGGAAGTGAGTAAATTTGCTTATATTTTACTTTATTCTAGGTAGAGGTGATAAAAGATATCTTCTAAAAATTCATAACCAGGAGCTTACCCTCAAGTGGATTTAGAAACATTATCTGCACTCTTCAAGCTGAGAATATAGTTTAAAGTGGTCCCTATGTGGAGGTTCCTTCAGGGGCCCAGCTGAAATCAATGTGAACCCTGAAGAAACTCACCTTAAACAATGGCCTGAAAGAATTAACATTTTAAGAAACATGACCTTATGAGCAAGATTAAAAATATATATGAAGAAATAAGCCACTGTTAGAAAGTTAGCAGAAACAATAAATAACACAAATTTTAAAATAACTGGATAAATATGTAAAAACAACTGTGTGGTATACATTTAAATAAATAAAAGAGACTCCTAAAAAATGACCCAAAACACCAAGAGACTATAAAGAGTTTTAAACTGATTTTAAAAAGAACCAAATAAAATTACTAGAAACTAAAAAATATAATAATTAAATTAGATACACAATGGAATGAACACTAGATTAGGGAAAAAAGAGAAATTGTTAAACAGAAACTCCAACTGAAAAGACTATCATTACATATCTTAGAGATTAAAAATATGAAAATATGAAGCATTGAACAAGAAATCCTGTTTCAGGCAGAGGATGGAGAAGAGGCAATATCTGAAGCGATAATGTCTGAGAATCTTCCAGAATAGTGGAATAACAGGTCACATATAATGCAGAAGTTACATAAATCCTAAGCAATATAAATAACAAGTTCTAATTTTAGATGCATTTTCGTGGAATTGTAGAAAACCAAAGGCAAAGAGAAGATCTTAAAAGCAAAAAGAAAAAGTAAGTCACAAAGACTGCACAGTGTGATGGTTAAGAGTGTGCATTCTGGAGATGAACTTCCTGGGTTCAAATGTAGGCTATGTAGCTAATAAGTTGTTTGCTTCAGTTTCCTCATCTATAAAATGGTAGGACCTACCTCACAGTATAGACATGAGGATTAAATGACAGTGTATATAAATATAGCTGAAAATAATCTTTGGCATATTGTACCACTATCAGTTTCAGCTGTTACTTTTTATCCTTATTATTACTATCATTTACACAGAAGGAACTTCCCAAGAACAACAATAAGGCCAGAGGAGAATAGAATATTATCTACAAATTTCTGAAAGAAAATAATTGTATACCCAATAAAATTAGCTTTCAAGAAGAAAGTAAAATTACCTTTCAAGAAGAAAGTCTAAATTATCTTTCAAGAAGAAATAACTCTAACCACTAAAAATATCTTTCATGAACAAGATTGAAGTAAAACCTTTTTGAGACCAACAACAAAAAAAAAGTTTGCCACCAACATCTTACCAAAGAAACTTCTAGAAAAGATAAATCAAGAAGAAAGAACACAATGCTATAAAGAAAGCTTGAAATGTAAGAAGAAATGAAAGCAAAGAAAATGCAAAATGTCGATAAATCTAAATAAATCTAAATGTATAAAATAAAAATAAAATGTTTAACATGTAGAGCTAAAGAAATAAGGTAATAAACAGCAATTACATATCATTTGTCTGTGGGGTGGTGGTAATCAGAAATGGAAGAATTAAAATGACCTTGTATTTTGAAAGAATATAAAGATATTAGTTAACTTTGGCAGGTTAAATATTCATGTTAAAATTTAAGGGAAAATCATTAAAAGGATGGAAATAGAATGTATAATTGTCATACATTTCATACATTTAATAAAAAAATAAAGTGGAAAAAAATTTAAATTCAGGCAGGAAAAGAGCAAATAACATCAGAAAAAGAACAAATAAACCCAATGATAAGATGGAACAAATGAGATGTTCTAAATATATCACAATTCAAAATAATTATAAATAGATTAGGCTCTCCAGTTAAAAGATAATAATGATTACGATGAATTTAGAAGTAAAATCCAGTTCAGTGATGCTTTTCCAAAAGGCACACCTAAAACAGAGATGTTGAAAGCTAAAGATAGAAAAAGATGTTCCAGGCAAATTGTACTTAAGAGAAAGCTGATGTAATTGTATTAATATCAGACACAATAGACTTTAAGGTAACAAGTATTACTTGAGGTAGTTGTTACATAATGAATATTGATGTAATTCACATAATGAATATTGATATAATTCACTAGGAAGCTCTACCCATTGTGTGTGTATATATGCGTGTGTGTGTGTGTGTGTGTGTGTGTGTGTGTGTGTGTGTATGTATACATATAAAGATTCATTTCATTGAAAAGAAATTTTTATAAAACAAAAAGAAGAAATTGTTAAATTCATCACCATAGTGAGAGATTTCAGCAATTAACAGATTGAAAGACAAAAAAAAAATCACAAAGTATATAAAAGGACAGAAATCCACAATGAACACATTCGATAGAATGAACTTAAATAGAATGTTGGGCTCAACAACTGGCAAATATACATTCTTTCCAAAGACAGAAAATTTATGAAAAGTGACCATGCATTAGGACACAAAGGACTGGTATTAGACCGTCTACACTCTTTGATCATGATACAATTAAGTTAGGAATCAATATAGAAAATAACTTAAAATGTGCATACCTGTAAGTTAAAAAAAACTTCATATAGTTTATGTATCCCAGGATTCATGGAAACTAGAAGATACTTGGAACTGATAATTAAAAATACTAAATGCTAAGTATCAAATGTATTCCCTAAGTGCTCATGTTGACAAAAGCTAAAGATAAATGAACTAATCATTGAACTGAAAAAATTAAAAAGAAGAACAATGAAATAAAAAAGAACATAGATGGAAGGAAATAATAAAGATAGGGTGAAAATTAAGAAAATAGAAAACAAAAATGAACGGTGTCAAGTTTGGTTCTCTGAAGAAATCTTGAAAATGGACAAAACTGTGGCTGGCTTTGCCATGAAACAAAATAGGAGACAGATTGATGATATGGAACGAAAAAAGAGACACAACTAGAGAAGGTCACACAGCATTTTGACTCAGAGCATATGATGAGAAGTCAGAGACTTGGCTTTAAACCCTAGATCTGATACATTCCGGCAATGTAGTCTTGGGCCAGTCTCTTGATCTCAGTGTATCATCGGGAAAATAATGATAGATTGTGAAGATAAATGAAGTAGAAAAGTGTTTGGCACATAAAAGCAGAGTAAAAATTAGCTATATATTTTATTGTTATTTTTTTTAATCACTAGCATTAGAGAGTAGTACCACTGGAAAACTTTACTAGTTTTTGGAGTATAAATAGAATGTCAAGAGCAAGAAACAGGGCTGCGCAGAGAAAGGACATTTCACGAGAGTGATGGGGGTAGGGGACAAATGTGTGACTAAATGCATAAGAAGGGATGCACAGGGCCACAGCAAGTCTCGTATGTGGAAAAATCGCAGTGTACAGTGTGTTTTATAACATCAGAAACTCAGGACACACACAGAAAAGTAGTTGTACTTCTTGGAGACGCTGCCTGAGAAAACATCTCATCAAAAATAAGTTTGCCTACACCTGACCTCCATAGCCCCTGGTTTTCCCCTGTACATTTCCCAAACACATTCACTAGTTTAAGTGTCCTGTGGGACCACTGATCTAGAAAAATTAGATTAAAACAGTAACACAAGGAAGCGGATCCTGCCAGACTTCATTTTCATTTTAAAATTTGGAATAATAAATTAACAGACTCGATGGACTGGGACTCTCGACAGAGGTCGTTTAAGCCCTCTCTCTCCCTTCAAATTGAATTGCACCTTAACTAGTCCATCTAGATGAGAAGTGGTTCTAAAGAAGTCTAAGGGCTGAACAATATTATGATTATTCACATTCTTGTGTCTTAATATTCTGACGCATAGCTGGCTCTAAATAAGTATTAAATAAGTGTGAGGATGAATAATTTTAACAATTAAGCTGTAAGAACCCAGATATTTTATGATTATCTGTATATGGTGCATCAGGTTTTCTCAAGTGTGTGATATTTCATGAGGCATGAGTAGTGTTCAGTCCTTAGTCCAGTACTCCTGCCCTTCCTTAATTAATGCCAGCCTACCCTAGCAAATTCTGTCCTGGCACTTGAGAATCCCCTCAGGTTGCACTGCCACCTCAGATACAATCCAGAATCCTGGGGACTCCAGAAAATCCATCATTTTTCTCAAGGGAGACACTTCCCAGCAGCATGGTTCCAGAAGAAGATGCAAAGCCATAGGCTGGCCCACCCTGGCTTCAGCAGTGAACCTGCTGCATGGCTAAGCTTTGAGAAAGAAGGGATAAAAAGCCAAGGAACCCCCAGCTGGCACAGCTTCCCCACAAGGACCACACAGCATCCTCCACCGGCAGCTTCTCCCTCTGAAAACCAGGGCTGGAGATTCCCCTGAACAAGCAGCCCCAAGCCGGGGCTGCTCAGGCTTCTCTCATTATGTAGTCCAGGGAGCCCTCAGACCTGCTGGAGCCTGGTGTTTTGAGGGACAGCTGGGAGCTTTGCTCCCGCTGGTCCTGGCAGCCTTTATGGCTGGAGATTGCAGTGCAATGCAAAGGGAGCCATTTGACAGTGTTTGCACCTTATCATTTCCAAAGAATCTCTGCTCTTGAGACAATTGGTGCTCTTAGCTGTCTGTCAAGTTCAAGCACTTTTTATCTTAAATACATCTGAGTGTTGGGGCTGAGGAAACAAAGGAAACTCACCACAAGAGACATTATTAGTGAGGCTCAATTTCCCCCAGGCCCTTATCTTTCTGCTACTCTTTCTTACCATGTCAGTCTAGGGACATAATTGGCCCTGTCCCTGTGGATCGGGCTCCCAATGCACTTTATAATTCCAGTCTGGTGCTGCTGGGCGGTACCCGTTTTGGTGAAATCACTGTTTCAGGATGAACCAGTCACTTCCTTCAGGTTGCCTTCTTCTAGCTCTGCCAGGAGGTCAGGGACACTCTCATTTGGGGACAATTCACCCTGGCTTTAATCTACATTTTGTCTGTCATAAGAGAGTGGATGGATACTCATAAACAAACAGACCCAAAGGGATGGTTGTAGCTGGCACTTCAGATGAGATTTTAGTTCTCTGTTACAAACTGGTAAATAAAATATATTCTATCCTATCTTGACAAATATCCTCATAATGACAAAAACCAAAGGACATGTTTAATGGTATAGTTTTTATGTGTCTGAGATCTGGCAAAAATATCAGTCTACAAATTTAATTACTATCGCATTTATCTAGCTCATCTGTCAATAGGCAGGTAATAGTTGAATAAGTGATAAAGATTTATATAATTTGTGGATTATGTGTTTGTTCCATAAAATTAATTTTTCTCACCTTTATTTCAGGAAATCACTAATCTCATTATATTCAAGATGTTCACATAATTCATTTTTAACTCATAGTAATGATGTGAAGAGTTTCGAAACTAATTGTACTCGAAGTATAAAAAAAGTAAACATTAATGAGAACATATAAATTAAACAAAATGTAAAATATAGAAGTTATGTTCCCAAAAGTTCCCTTTTAAAATATTCAAAATTTTAGAAAGTAAATTATAAATTATAATTAATAGGTGTCAAAATTTTATTTAGTATGTTAACATTTTAAATAAATCTTTATTATTTTTGTAAAGATAGAACTATTCACATTTTAAACATTCTATGTTTATTTTGTTGCTAATATAAAGAATCAGTACCATATTTATCTGAAAAATATGAAAAGACAAACACTAATTCAAAGATATATACATCCCTATGCTTATTTTTGCATTAATTACAGCAGCCAAGATATGGAAACAACCTAAGTGTCCATTGCCAGATGAATGGATCACATTATATACAATGGAATACTACTCAGCCATAAAAAGATGAGATATTGCCATTTGTGACAACATGGATGGACCTTGAGGGTGTTATGCTAAGTGAAGTAAGTCAGTTGGAGAAAGACAAATACCATATGATTCCACTTAATATTTGGAATCTAAATAACACAATAAATGAATAAACAAAACCAAACAGAAGCAGACTCATAGATACAGGCAACAGTTTGGTGGTTACCAGAGAGGAAGGGCATTGGGGGAGCATGAAATGGGGAAAGGAGTCAATTGTTTGGTGATGGATGGAAACTAGACTTTTGGTGGTGAGCACATTATGCTTTATACTGTCTAGATAGTATTATAATTAGACATCTAATTATAATGTTGGACTCCTGAAACTTATGTAATGTTATAAACCACTGTTATCTCAATTTTAAAAAGACTCAGAAGCTAAGCAGGGTCAGGCCTGGTTAGTACTTTGATGGGAGACCACCTAGGAAGACCTGGTGCTGTAGACGTAAAAAGATAATAATAAAATAAAAGACTCAGTACCATGATATATCCATGATATACTAATGCACATTTAATACTAATATGAAATGTTAAAATTCAAAATGTTCTTAAACCATTATTTGCAACTTTTATGAAACATTGAATACCATGGGAATTAAGAATTAGAACAAAAAGAGAAGCAAGAAAAGGATTGTCGGCATTATTGAGAAATGATAGTCTTATGAAAGAATCGATTGCATTCATATTATCTTAGAGAAGGAATTCATCTTTTCTCTTAACCCAACACTCTTTTCCTCTCACATTCTCCAAGCATTCCAGAACAATACCATCAACATAACCCATGATGCTTCACAACTTTGGAATCCTATAACCTTTTCTTTTGAGGATTTAGGGCAAGAGATGTGGAAATTCATTTCCCTGGGGCCTGAACGGTGTGGTCATGCAGGGGAATGTCAAGAGTTCTGGGCAGTGCTGTGTCAGCTCTGAGTGCCAGAACCTGAGTGATAGAGGCACCCATGTGTTTTAAATAAATTTACTTGTGTGTGATTATGGTATGTGGACACTCTAAAAAACCTCTTGTCTATGTCTAAGGGAGGTTCTATATAAATCAGCTATAGTCAGACTCTCCAGGACAACTTACAGCTGAGATTTTAGAACATTTCCTTCCAGTTATTTTCTATACTTTGTTTTCACATATAAGAATACACCTTATGTACACTTTGTATCCTGCTTTATTGATTAAACAAAGTTACCAGTGTAACTTCTACATTCTTTAAATACTATGAGGCACATGATGCCCTATCATGGAAGTTCACATCCTCAGAGCTGGAGGAGGGATCATGTTGTTCTTGTTTTGGTGAATTTGGCAGAAGTTAAACCTGAGGCACCAGTCAAAGCAATTAAATAAAAATCCAGAAATATATCTGAAGCACAGTGTTAAATGCAGCAAAAAGGCCTTCGAAGATGTGTAAGACAGTTTCTGTCCTCAGGATGGATAGTTTGCTGACTTTATTCTGAGCAAAGAAATGAATGAAGGCTAAACTCTGAGCAAGAGGGATGAATAGACCATTGGAATGGACTAGCTTGTTCTGCAAATGATCTACTAAACTTTAGCACACACTTGCAAGGGTAATTGTTCCTTTTAGAGATAATATGGTCCTAGAAATTGCTTAGGAGGATATTATGGCTTTGTCAATTTCCCTTGTGCTAGTATGAGGAGCTACTAGTGGCTGGAGATATCATGGCCTACATCATACTTATTATTTCATTGAAAATTTGATCTTAAAATGTGAATTTGAAATTTTATTTAAATTTGATATTTGAACAGTCATTTTCTGGGTCAATAACCCCATGAGGACAATCATATTTATTCCCCAATTTTAAAAATAAGGCTATATTTTAAGAGCAGTTACACATTTACTGCAAAATTGAGCAGGTGGTACAGAAATTTCCCGCATACCCCCTGTTCCCAAACTTAAAAAACCTCCCCGCCCCCCCATCAGCATCCCCACCAGAGTGCTATGTTTGTTACATCTGATGAACCTACATTGACACATTAGAATTACCCAAACTCTATAATTTACGTTAGGGTTCTCTCATGCTGTTGTACATTCTATGGGTTTATACAAGTATATAATGACATGTATCCATCATTATGATATACATAGTAGTTTCACTGCCCTAAAAATTATCTGTGTCCGGCCTATTTATCCTCTCTACCTGCCAGCCTCTGGTAATCATTTAATTTTTTTACTGTCTCCATAGTTTGGCCTTTTCCAGAATGTCATATAGTTAGAATCATACAGTAGGTAGTCATTTCAGATTGGCTTCTTTCACTTAGTAATGAGCATTTAAGTTCCTCCATGTCTTTTCATGTCTTGATAGCTCATTTCTTTTTTTCACTGAATAATATTCCATTATTTGGATGCACTAAAGTTCATCTACTTAAGGACATCTTAGTCACTTCACATTTTGGCAGTTATGAATAAAGTTGCTATAAACATCCTCGTGCAGGTTTTTGTGTGGACATAGTTTTCAACTCCTTTGGAAAATACTAAGAAGCAAAATTGCTCCATCATATGGTAAGAGTAAGTTTAGTTTTGTAAGACACTGCCAATCTGTCTTCCAAAGTGGCTGTACCATTTTGCATTCCCACCAGCAATGAATGAAAGTTCGTATTGCTCCCTTTCCTTGCTAGTATTTGGTGTTGTCAGTGGCCTAGATTTTGGCCATTCTAATGGGTGTGTAGTGGTATCTCGTTGTTTTAATTTGTATTTCTCTGATGATATAGGATGTGGAGCATTTTTTCATATGCTTATTTGCCATCTGTGTATCTTCTTTGTTAAGGTATCTGTTAAGGTCTTTGGCCAATTTTTTAATTGGGTTTTTTGTTTTTCATTGTTGAGTTTTAAGAGTTCTTTGTACACTTTGGATAACAGCCCTTAATAGATATAACTTCTGCAAATATTTTCTCCCAGTCTGTGACTTGTCTACTCATTTTCTTGACATTGTCATTCTCAGAGCTAAAGTTTTTAATTTATTGAAATTCAGCTTATCAAGTCTTTCCTTTTGTGTAATATCTAAAAAGTCACCATCAAACTCTAGGTCATCTAGATTTTCTCCCATGTCTTCTTCTACCGATTTTATATTTTCGTGTTTTACATTTAGATCTGTGATCCATTTGGAATTAAAGTATATGTGTAGATTTTTTTTTTTGCATGTGGCTGTCCAGTTGTTCTAGCATCATTTGTTGAAAAGACTGTCTTTGCTCCATTGTATTGCTTTTGCTCCTTTGTCAAAGATCAGTTGACCCATGATAAGTTGTAATTCTTAGATCAGGTATTAAGTGCCTATTTGCTTATAGCATTGTCCTGAGTGCTGCCAAAGTGTCAGGCCTGGGCACTATGCCATGTTCAGATCAAACAAGCTTTGAGGTCCTCCAAGTACGACGGAAAGGAAATGTTTTGCCAGCTTTGAACATTTGTCACCAAATTATTCACAAGGCAAGATTATTGCTTGCTTAACACTAGGCACAATTTTAAAAAATTAAAATGGTTTGTGTGAACCCATTACCTACTGTATTTATTAGTTTCCAGTTGCTACCGTAACAAGTTACCACAAACTAGTGGCCTAATATGATACAAATTCATTCTCTCGCAGTTCTGGATATCAGAAGGTGCCCTCAGGGCTGTGTTCCTTCTCGAGGCTTCAGGGGAGAAATTGTTTCCTTGTTATTTTCAGCTTCGAGAGGCCCCTTCAGCGTAACACTCTGATTTCTTGCTTCTGTCTACACAGCTCCTCCTACTCATTTTGATCCTTCTGCCTCTTCCTTATAAAGACCACCGTGGTCGTGAGAAGAGGTCAGGCAGCCCAACTTCACGAAGGCCCTTGCAAGCCGTGGACCTCAGGCACCTGGCCTGTGCCCTATGTGCTGCCAAGATGCCAAAGGGAAGGTCAGCTCTACCAAAGGGGCAGTGAAGGAGGAGCTTTAAGAGGAAATCAGCAAAGCTGTCAGCTAAACCTGCTCCTGCCAAAGTGGAAACGTAGTCAAAAGAAAAGCAGTAGGAAAGGATAAATCTTCAGACAAAAAAGCGCAAGCAAAAGGGAAAAGAGGAGCAAAGATAACAGAAGGAAGTGGCTAACCCAGAGACTGAAGATTGCCCATTTCCATATTCTTAATCACATCTGTAAAAGCCTTTTACTGTGGAAGGTAATGTAGTTTCCAGGGATTACAGTGACGAACTTTGGGGCTGGGGGGAAGGAGCCTCTGAGTTGGTGGAAAGGAGGGCTTGGGGGGGAAGCATTATTCAGCCCACCTAAACCAACCAGGCTCTTCCAGATGATAAAAGTTGTAATATTTTACCCTAAAAAAAAAAAAAAAACATCATGGACCAGGGAAGCATTCGAAGAAAGGAAAATATCAGATGAAAAGGTCACAGTTGCCAATGTCATAATATTGTTTGTCTCTAGTTTTAGTATCTGGTACCAAGGACTTGAAGAGGTGTTTTTTTCTACCTTCCTTTCCTTCTGGGGCTATTCTTAGCTTGCTCTAAGATCCATGTTCGCTCAAGTTGTGGCTGCAGAGTTGGGCATCTCCAAGTATATCTGCTGCTTTGAGAAGGTTGGATGGTCCCAGAGTCCTCTGGGCTGCCCAGCTGGGTTTCTAATGCAGGGCCTTCTCTCTTTTTACATCATCCTTGCCTCCCATCTCCCCTCTGCCCCCTTTCCTCCTTGTATAGCAGACATTGCACAAATATCAGAGTCCCACAAGAGAAGTCAAAGACATTATTCCAGACCTCTCAGGCTGGCAGGAGGGGAGGAGGTAGGCACGCAACTTCTACCTTTACCTGTATCCTATCACCTGATTTTAAGCTGCCACCCTGAGTGATGGGGTAAACCAGCAGCAGCATGAAGTGAAGGAAGCATCTTTTTGCTCAGTAGATCAGACCCTTCTCCATCATCTTTATGCCCCTTATTTGTCATTCCACCCCCTGGTCATCAGGTATTCAGGCAAGATGTTACTTGTTCCTGCATCCAATACAAGGAGGCTTTATACTAGCCCTTGGTATATAATCATCATCATCATCATCATCATCATCATCATCATTATTATTATTATAAAACAACAAAAACAACAGGCTCCAAAATAGAAAGCTACGGATGAGGCAGCTTGTGAATCTAAACTTCCTTGGGATGGGTGTGTAGCTACTAGAGAATTTCTCCCTAAAACAAGGGCAGACTTTCTAGTTACTTGAGTTAGGCTGGTTGATACACCAAACATCCCAACAAAGTGTTCTTCTCCAATGAGAAGGGGGGAGGGGGGCCCCTGAAAGCACTGAGTGCATGCCTACCTTCTGCTTTAGAGACTGTTCCCATCATTCGACTGTCAGAATTTAGCCAAAGTGCCAGCAGGCTGGCATCTTTTGACATGTGTATGCAACTGTTTGAGAGAACTTTGGAACTGAAAGAGTCAAAGCCAAATAAAAATGATAACCTACATTTGTATAACCCATTCCAACTTACAGGGCCTGGACTAGGATAACGGGAATGAGGCCTGTGACATATTTCTCTCTGGCACAAAATTTAAGCAGACACCATACAGTAATCAAGTAATCAAGAAAAATAATATCTTGATGGAATATTTTTTTAAATCAAAATTAATCAAAAACCCCATGATGAACAAAACATCAACATTTTAAATAAAGGTGGGATCAACAACAATGTTATTGTGATACCATATTAGGACCTGAGACCAAAAGAAAATTCAGAAACACTGATCTTGTCTCTGATGTTTTGTTCATAGCAGACTGTTCTGCATTAACTCTTATATTTTAAAAATATTGCATTACGATATTATTTTTCTTCATTACAGAGTTTTTCTATGCCTTTAAATTCTGTGGCCTAAGGTGAGTGCCTTGCTTTCTTCAGCTTAGTCTCAGCATTGCAGTATATACAGCAGTTTGGGGCTTTACCTGTGTGAGCCTTGCAACTACTGTGTAAGGCGGGCAAGGCAAGTATGATTATCTGCATTTGATAGTGAAGGAACTAAGTCACAAAACAACGTGGACTCCTCAGAACCACATGTGCATGATGAAGAAGAGATTAAAATTCAAGCCTGCTTACTGTACATCTAGGGCTCTTTCTATGACACCAGAGATTCTCGATCTCCAACACACCAAAATATCATCTAGGAAAATTATTGAAACCCAGATTCCTGAGTTCCCAACCATGGGGAGTCTGATTCTGAGGGTCTGGGGTAAAACACAAGAATCTTCATTTTTTTAAATACTCATACAAGGTGATTTTGATGTCAGTGAGCCATGGACCACTTTTGGGGCAATTCTATCAGGCCCCAGGCAGATGCCCCAGACTATGGTGGCACAGGCACTACTGCAAGAGTTTGCAGTTCTGATCATTAGCATTTCTGCTTGAACTTAAAATATTACTTTATCTAATAAAGGTAACCTCAACTAACTAACAACTATCAACCATTAACCCATCATCATTATTGTTAACTAAGGGAAAGCAGGGTCTTAATCCATAGAATGATGATGCACTTTGAGGCATGGGAGCAGAAGGAAAATCTGAAAGATGGTGACCACTCCTATTGGGTGTGGTCCCTCAGCCATCACAGGTCTTCTAGAGAGTACTGGATACCTGGGATGAGTACCTGAGAAAAAGAGGGAACGTGACCTCGAGGACAAACTTTGGCTACTTAATAAATTTGCCAGTGCTGGTTAGGGTAGTTTCAAAGTTGGGATAAAGTACGAGGAAGAGTTATAAGAAAAAAACTCATATTTTTTACCTTAGTACTTGTGGAAATAGTAACTTAAGCTGTAGATCGGGTCACAAGAAAATTTTAAAAAGTTGGCCTGAATTTGTGGCTACAATGAAAGCAGCTTGAGAAAGAATCTTATAAGTGTTGCCAAGGAAGGTTTTCTGCTTGAGGTTAGAAGCATGAAAAGTAAGCAAACAAATAATAATATTTAAATTGGATTCTTAAACTATTCATCTCTGAAAAAAATAACAGTCGTTATTTTCTTTTCTATCAAGTCCTAGCTATGCGGATTTTACCAAAACTTTTCATCTAGGTTTTCCAGTTAATTGGACTTTAGTGGTTTACTGTAGTCTCGCATAGCTTGATTATGGCAAAGAGCAGAATTTCATGACAAAATAAAATTTATTGACCTGTCTTGTTCTTTGGGCTATGGGTAAAAGAAAAGGGCTGGTTATCTAATAAATGAAGTTAAAACGAATTGGCCTGAAAGAACTTTTTGATTTAACTCTTTCAATTTGTGAGCATGAGATATTTGTCCACTTATTTGTATTTTTTTTTTTCAATTTCTTTCATGAAACTCTATTAGTTTTTGGTGTATGGATTTTTCACTTTCTTGGGTAAATTTATTCCTAAATATTTTATTGTTTTTGATGCTATTTTAAATGGGATTTTTTATTACTTTTCAGACAGTTCATTGTTAATGTATAGAAATCCAATTGATTTTTGTAGGTTGATTTTGTATCCTACCAATTTACTGAATTCATTTATTCTATCTTTGTTTTTTGTTTTGTTTTGTTTTGTTTTGTTTTTTTGTTTTTTGATTTTTGGTGGTGTCTTTAGGATTTTTCTATGTACAGAAAGTGTCATCAGCAAACAGAGACAATTTTACTTCTTTCTTTCTGATTTGGATGCTTGGGTAGAACTTCCAATTGAATAGAATTGGTGAGAGCAGGCACCCTTGTCTTATTCCTGATTTTAGAAGGAAAGTTTTCAAACTTTCACTCTTGAATATGATGCTAGCTGTGGGTTTGTCATATATGGTCTTTATTATGTCCCTTCTATATTCAGTTTGTTGGGTTTTTATCATGAAAGGATGTTGAATTTTGTCAAATGCTTCTTCTGCATCTAGTGAGATGATCACATGATTTTTGTGTTTCATTTTATTAATGTGGTATGTAATATCTATTGATTTGTGTATGTTGAACCATCCTTACATCCCGGAATAAATCTCATTTGATTGTAGTGTATGATCCTTTTAATATATTGTTGAATTTGGTTTGCTAGTATTTTGTTGAGAATTTTTGCTTCTCTATTGATCAGGGTTTGGCCTATAGTTTTCTTTTCTTGTAGTATTTTTATCTGGCTTTCATACCAAGGTAATACCGGCCTTGTAAAATAAGCTTGAAAATATTCTCTCCTCTTCTATTTTTTGGACGAGTTTGAGAAGAACTGGCATTAATTCTTTAAATGTTTGCTAGAATTTAATAAATTCTAAAGCTACCTAGTACTGGGCTTTTCCATGTAGGGAGGTTTTTGATTACTGATTCAATCTCTTTACTTATTATTGGTCTGTTCAGATTTTCATTTCTTCATGATTTAGTCTTGGTAGTTTGCATGTTTCTAGGAATTTATCTATTTCCTCTAGGTTGTCCAATTTATTGGCATATAATTGTTCATAGTAATCTCTTATAATCTTTTGTATTTCTGTGATATAAGTTGTAATGTCTCTTCTTTCATTTCTAACTTTATTTATTTGAACCCTTTCTTTTTTTCTTGATAAGTCTAGCTAAAGATTTGTCAGTTATGTTTACCTCTTCAAAAAAACCAATCATTAATTTCACTGATCTTTTTACTGGTTTTCTGGCCTCTTATTTCAATTATTTTTGCTCTGATCTTTGTTATCCTCTTCCTTTTGCTGACTTTGGGCTTAGCTTGTTCTTTCTCCAGTTCCTTGAGGTTTAAAATTAGGTTATTTTTTAAGAAATATTTTTAAATGTGGGCCTTTATTGTTATAAACGTCCTTGTTAGCACTGCTTTTGCTGAATCCCATAAATTTTGGTATGTTGTGGTTCCATCTTCATTTGTTTCAAGATATTTTTCAATTTTCCTTTTGATTTCATCTTTGACCCTTTTGTTGTTCAGGAGTGTGTTATTTAATTTCCACATATTTGTAAATTTTCCAGTTTTCCTCTTGTTATTGATTTCCAGGTTCATACTATTGTGGTTGGAAAAGATACTTGGTATTATTTCAATTTTAAAATTGCTAAGACTTTTTTTGATCTAACCTGGAGAATGTTCTGTGTGGACTTGAGAAGAATGTATATTCTGCTAATGTTTGATGGAATGTTCTCTATATGTCTGTTTGGCTAATTTAGTCTAAAGAATTGTTCAATTCCAATGTTTCCTTATTGATTTTCTGTCTGGATTATCTATCTATTGTTGAAAGTGGGATATTGAAACATCCTACTGTTATTGTATTGTTGTCTATTATTCCCTTCATATCTGTTAATATTTGCTTAATATACTTAGGCGCATCAATGTTGGGTGCACATATATTTATAATTGTTATGTCCTCTTGATGAATTGATCCCTTTATCATTATATAATGACCTTCCTTGTCTCTTCTTATAGTTTTTGACTTAAATTCTATTTTCTCTGATATAAGTGTAGCTACTCTTGCTGTCTTTTGGTTTACATTTTCATGGAATATCTTTTTCCATCCCTTTGCTTTGGGCCTAGGTATTTCCTTGAGGCTGAATCAAGTCTTTTGTAGGCAGCATAGAGTTGGGTCTTGTTTTATTTTGTTTTGTTTTTAATCCATTCAGCCAGTCTGTACTTTTTTATTGGAAAATTCATTTACATTTAAAGTAATTGTTTGATAAGTACTAGTCATCTTGTTAATTGCTTTCTGACTATTTTGCAATTCTTTTCTTCCTTTCTTCCACTTTTGCTGTCTTCCTTTATGAATTGATGATTTTCCATAGTGTATACTTTAATTCTCTTTTTTTTATCTTGTGTATATCTATTATAAATTTTTGCTTTGTGGTTACTGAGGCTTACTTAAAATATCATATAATTTTATAGATATAATAGTGTATTTTAAGTTGATAACAACTTAATTCAATCACATATAAAAACTCTACCTTTTTAGCCCCCCACACATCATTTTATGCTTTTAATACCACAATTTGCATCTTTTTATATTATGTACCCAGTAAAAAGTTATTGTAGCTATAGCTGTTTTTAATACATTTGCCCTTAACCTTTATACAAGAGTTAAGTTGTTAACATATCACCATATTACAGTATTTGAATTTTCTGAAACTGATTGTATACTTACCTTTACCAGTGTGTTATGTTTTCATGTTACTAATTAGCATCTTTTCATTTCTGTTTGAAGAACTCCTTTCAGCATTTTTTATAAGGCAGATATAATGATAATGAACTCCTTTAGCTTTTGTTTATTTGAGAAAGTCTTTATCTCACATTTATCTCTGAAGGAAAGTTTGCTGGATAAATTTTGGTTGGCAGATTTTTCTTTCAGCATTTTGAAGGTATCACACCATTCTCTCCTGGCCTGTAAAGTTGTATCTAGAAATTTGCCTATAGCCTTACAAGGGTTCCCTCATGTGAGAGAGATTTTTTTTCCTCATGTCACTTTAAAAATCCTCTTTTTGTCTTTGACTTTAGACAGTTTTCTAATAATGTGTCTTTGGGAAAATTGTTATGAATATCTCATGAACTTGGATGTCCAAATCTCTCCCCAGGTTTGGAAAATTTTCAATCATTTTATATTTAACTCATTTCTCATTTGCCTCAAGAATACTCATCAACGACACTCATGGCTGCAGTGTTTACCCTGAGATAACTCACAGATTACTGTCCTAACTTTACCCTCAAAGTTCACCATGATATCTTTGTGTGGAATGTGATGTTCCTATTTGTGTTGTTCCGTGCTTTAAAATTTACCACATGAAAAAAAATATTAATACTGATTATCATATATATATTTCTGTTACATTAGGATTGAATACAAGTTCTGTCTAGCTATAACTCCAAGAACAGTTCTTATATTTTATTTCACACTGAAAATCAGTCAGATTTGCTTCAGCCTCAAAGAGCGTATTTATGTAAAATTAAATTAACACTGGCAGTGAGCTGCATTTTTTTTTTTCTAAACAGGATATGGGTTAAATAAACTTCCTGACTCATTCTCCTTCTCATCTCTTTCTGGGCCCCCAATGTGTACATTACTTCTTTTAATGATGTTTGTAAGTCTCATTGGCTTTCTTCATTACTTTTTATTCTTTTTTCTTTTGCTCCTCTGAAAAGTAATTTAAAATGATCTACTTCAAATGCAGTAATTCTTTCTTCTGCTTAGTCCAGTCTGCTGTTAAAGCTCTCTATTGAATTCTTCAGTTCAGTCATTGTATTCCCCAGCTCCGAAATTCCTGTTAGGTTCTTTTTAATGTTTTTTTCTCTTTGTTTCACTTCTCATTTTGTTCTTGTATCATTTTTCTGACTTTGTTGTTAAGTTGTTTATCTGTGTTCTTACTGTGTATCTATAGCTTTCTGTGCATCTTTAGAACAATTATTTTAAATTTGTTGTCAGGCAATCATGTATCTTCATTTCTTTGGGGTCACTTACTGGAAGTTTACTTTTCCCTTTGTAATGTCATATTTTCCATATTCCTGTAGCCTTGTAGAGGTATCTTCACATTTGAAGAAGCAGTCACCAGTTCCAGACTATATATTGACTTTAATAAGGAAAGACCTTCACTTGCAGGTGAGAGCAAATTGACGTGTGCTGTGATTCTGAGTCTAGTGTGCAAGGGCACTATATGTGGGGGTGTGTAGTGGCTCTGGGTCCATAGGGGCTTGATGTTTTGTTGTCTCAGGCCACTGGAGTCCACAGCATCAACAATTGTATGGTCTTGGTGACTTTCATGAAGGTTCCACGGAAGCTGCAAAGGCTGTTGGGATTCTTAGTGCAGTAGCTAGGGACCAGGTCAAGCAGTAGTGGTAGTTTGGAGCTGGTGATATGCACACACTCAGCTGTGTGAGCCAGTTGCAGTTGCCTGTGTACTGGCAGCAACTGGTTGCAGACACACACAGTGGTAGGGTCCAGGGCCAGCAGCATGGACCAGAGCCAGTTGGGGGTATACTGGCAGTTGTGTGAGCCCTGGCTATTGGCATGCATTGCTATGACTGAAGGGTCTCACTATAGGTGGGTGGACATCAGTGGAGGGCAAGTGACTAAAATCAGGTCAGTTGATTGAGAGTATAATTGTAAGTAAGCCTAGGAGTACAGGCCAGTGATAGGAGATAGGGCCAGATCTGGGCCCACACACAGCTGTAGGGGCCTTGGCTGTCAGTATGCATTACCATGGCAGTAGTATATCACCATAGACATGCATATGGCAGTGGAGGCCAGTGATGGGCATCAGGCCAGCTGCATGCAGGTACACAGCTGGAGAGGCTAGCCCTGAGTGGGCACACAGCAGTAGAGGTCAGCCATAGTGGTCTAGGCTAGTGTTTTACACTCAAGCAGCCTCAGAGGCCTAGGCTGGCTGCCAGTGTAGATCTTGGGCAACAACAGGGGCAGGGGTCAGGGGAAGGTAGGGGTAGGGAGCAAGGATGGACTAAGGTGGCTAGTTTCAGAGAATATGAATACCTGTAGGGCAAAAACTGAAATCTGCAAGGGTCCGTGCAGCTGCACCGGCCGTTGGTTTCTTCAGTGGCAAAAGTGGCTGGGGTCCTCTGCAGAGAAGGTCATTGGGAACCCTGGTCATTCCTTACCTTCACATGGCCTTCTACTTTCTGTGTCCATGTGTATCCATGTCTGTGTGTCTTCTCTTCTTTTTATAAGAACACCAGTGATTGGACCTAGGGCCCACTTTAATGCAGTATGACCTCGTCTTAACTTATATCTTAATTATATCTGCAAAGTCCCTACTTCGAATAAGGCTATATTCTGAGGTTTGGGGTGTACATGAATTTGGGGAAAGGGGAAAATATTCAACTCAGTACAGGACCCTTACTTAATTGAAAGACACTTTAGGGCAAGATCCATATATTATCCAATTTCCATAAAGAGTCTAGTATAGAATATGCCAAAAAAAAGTTTGTGAATGGATGAGTCCATGTGTTTTCTTTTCTTATCCTCCTAACTTACAGTTGTCACAACATGACAAATACAACACACTCCTAATTTATCTTAAAAGCTTGTTAAAACTAACTGTAGACTCCAAGGGTTTTAAAATGTTTATCTGTATGACTAATTCAGCTCTAAATTAAAGACCTTTTTTCTTAAACAACTGAAGATTTTGAAGGTATTTCTTTGTAGAAAGACCGGCATGCTGTTCCTCAGGGCATTTTATAGGAAACATACCTACAAAGACTCCAGATTACATACTTCTGAAAGCTTTTAATGATAAGAAACAATGTTTTTGAACTTCTCATTATAAACTAGAAATAATATTTCACATGAAACAAAAATGCTAACTTACTAAACTGCCTCCCTAGGGTTTTAAATTTTGTGCAGTTAAAATGTTTATTTTCCATGAATTAAGACCACAGAGGTATCTCTTTAGAATGTCTGTGATGCAAAGCAGGAGACAAATGCCTGTTGTCTGAACTTCAGCATTGGAGAGGCTATTATATACAGGGTTGGATTGGGGATTGCCTAACAACTGGGCAACAAGGCCAAGCAGAATGTGGTCACATGTTGGGAGATACAACGTGTATCCTACCATTGGAAATATTCCTTCTTGGTCTTTTGGTTAAGATCAAGTGTCTAAGTACAGTTGGAGGTCGGAGAATTGACTAAGGTTTGTTTTTGATGACGCAGCATCGGAAGATCATAGTCAGAGTTGTCCAAATGGCTCTGAATTGACATTGGCTCTGTTATGCCCATATTAGGTATGGGGTTCTATGAACCCTGCCCTGTGACCCATAGGAGCAGCAGTGTATATAGTGGGACATGTACTGAACTGAGAATTGGAGACCTGGATTCTGGTTTGGGCTCTATCACAAATGATTCTTCACAGTTTTTAAATATTTTGATGTGAGGGTAAAATATAATTAATAACATAGCTGAGCTTGTTCAGCTTGCCTTTGTTTGCATTACTGTGTCTTTAAAAACAAAGCAAGCTGAGAGATTTGGTCACATTAAATTTTTGAAAATATTTTCCATTAGTGTATTTCTGGTTTTGACACCTTTTATGATAGAAAATTTCTTCTTACATAAACTAGGAACATGGCGAAGTTAAGAAGTTATGAGAATATCTAAACATTTTATAATATTTATGATGTTTGTAAAAATCTTTATAGCCACACACTCAATAATTATAATAATTTCAAAATTTCTTTTTTAACCCGTGTGGTGACAGCTCTCCAACATACATTGTCTTACTTCATTGAACCGTTTTCTCTGCTAATGAACTCCGCTGAGAGACTGCATCATCTCCCATTTCTGTCCAGACTCGCTCAGCTTTCTGAGAAGTTGGAAATTCTACCTTAGTTCTCACATCTTAGTATTTTGTTTAGTTATAAAGATTCTTTAAGGTAAAAATCAAACACAACCGTACATCAGAATTTCCTTCCATTTTAAGGCTGAATAATACTCCATTGTATGCAGGTACTACATTTTGTTTATCCATTATTTGTCAATGGACATTTGGGTTGTTACCACCATTTAGCTATTTTAAATAATGCTGCTATGAACATGGGTATACAAATATTTGTACAAGTTCCTACTTTCAGTTATTTTGGGTATATACCCCGAAGTAGAATTACTAGGTCATTAGGGTGTTTTTAAAAATACACAAGTGTTAACCAAAACTACCATACTCTCAAATATTTTTTATAATTAAAAAAAAATTCCTGACCAAGTTCCCAATTTTCTCATTTCTGAGTGATATCACCATTTTTCTAGTTTCCTAAGCTTGAGATCTGGATTTCATCTTAAACTCCTTGACACTGATCCCCTTCTATATTTAGTCTGTTATATCATTGTTCATTTCTTCAAAGTGTCCACAGATTGTATTGATTTCATTAACCCTACCATGAACTTCAACCAGGTTGTGATGACTCCAACAGCTGCCTGATACAGTTCCATGCTTCCAGATTACTCCCTCACAAAACCTCTAATATATCACTGTCAGAGGGATGTTGCTAAAAACCAATTTCATCATGTCACTTCCTACTCAAGAATCTATAGTAGCATTAAGTTCAGGCTGCCTTGTCTGTCTTTAAAGGCAGTAAATTACCTGATTTCCTCTCATCAATGCAACATTATTTTATGCTTCTTTCCTGCATTCTTCTCTGCTCCAAGTGCTCTCTTCAATGTTAGCCTTACACGCAAGCTCTTCCTCTGATCTATGCCTTCCATTCACCGAATCCCCTTGCAAAACCATTTCCTATTGCACTTCGAAACATATACCGTCTCCATTTATTTCCTGTATTTATTAGCTTTTGCTTCCCCCAACCACAAGCTAAGTTTCTTGAGTACAGGATCCTTGCCCTGTAATTTTGTGAGAATCCTATTTTGGGCAGATAAGTACTTGCTAGTTTATGAAATAAGACAAAGCAATAGGAACATACAAATTGCAAAATGTGGAGACAGATTTTTATCAGAGCCCTTAGGAAGAAAATGCTTTTCACCCAGGAAGAAATTTCTCAGAGAAGTCGTCAAATACCAGAATAGCCAGAGTGAAGCTATTTAACTAGTTCCTTATGCAACTTTTGCACTGTGGTGTGCAAAGTTGGACAAGTGAATTTTCAAGGCAAAATGCTACCAAGATGAGTCTGTTTCTCATTTTAAATAATTCTCAAAATATGTGAAACATTCAATAAGTGTTCCCTCTCTTCTCCTAAGGGTCCACATGATGTCTAACCCTAGATCCACACCAGTCTAGAATATATAAAACGTCCTTACTACTAACTTTAAGAGCTGTTTTCAAAATGGGCTTTTAAATCCAGTTAATAAACAGAAAATTTTCCTCTTGAGGATGGCTTACGAGGGACAGTTTCATACTTTACAGTAGTTTCAGAAATGGATAATTTGACACTAAGTTGGAAAGGCAGATCAGACTGCTATAAGCAGATGTGATATCCAGAAGGTTAACTGAAACATCTGGTATATCCTCCTCTTGCATTAGGGCATGGATGTTAGCATTGCAACATTGACCAATGCATATGTTGAAGAGCAGAATACGTCAAAATAGTTCGGATGAACAAGAACTAAAGAAACTGAGAGACTGACATAGAGAGACAGAGATAAAGAGAGAGAGGGAGAGGGAATATAACACTGAAAGAAAATTGCAGTAATAACTCCTACCATAGAAATATCGACATTTTATAGATAAGTACATCAATTAAAGGCAGCCAGTATTTTTTGGTTACAAATAATGAATAAATAAAATTACACAATCAAATTAGCTCATTACCATCTCCTCTTTATAGACATTGTATCTAAACAGGTTTTTCCATAAATACCGTAAATAAATACCAAATTGGAGCTAACGTGGCCAAGTGCACCCCCATGTTCTCTTCTCTTTCCCTTCGTTACCTTTAGGTGAGTTAGATAGGCACACAAGGTCTTTACTTTAATTCCTCTAATTCCTGCTAAAGTAATACCTAAGAGAAGCATATTAACAAAGGGTTCGAAGGATTCCTCATAGTACAGTGCTATTCTATACACTATTGGAGCTATAAAAGTTAAAATTTAAAAATATTCACAACTGCGCCAACATTTAAATAGCAATGCTATATCACTGTTGGCACTAGAAGGCCCTGAATAAACTATTGTTGTGGCTTTGCTGATAGACAGCCTGTCAGGAAATGATCAGTATTGGCCATGATTTGGGGCTAATTTCATGGATGTTTTCCAGTTTCCGTGATCTTCCTTTCCCCTTCTCTAAACAAAAGTGCTTCTGAAAAATTTCTGTTTAACATCTTTCACTTTGAATAAAGAAAACACAAAACATTCCCCTTGCAGCTGGTATTGGTGAAATTACTTCTCTGGAGGGACCAGCAGATGAGGGGTCTTGTTTGAGAAGCATTAGGCAGAAGGTTCATTCTGTATCAGAGCCCACACTCAGACCTGCAACCTGAGATCTGTCCCTCAGCCCCCTTTACACACACACACACACACACACACACACACACACACACACACACACACACCCCCTAAATGAACACAGATGGCTGGCACCCAGAGTAGGCATCTAGGAAAACAGCCTCAGGCCTCTCTGGTTGCTGTCATTTCATTCTACAAATAGAGAGCCTTCAAGATGCCTGTGTTGTTTCTTAATCTGAGATCACTCCTGTTTGGGTGTTTAGCCACTTCCTGTTGGGAAATGTACTATAAGTATCAGAAAGATACCTAAGATTGATTTGACTAAAATAAAACATTCCTTTAACTCACTGGTCGTATAGAATTATATTTAATGAAAACTGTATTATGATAAAATCCATATCAATTTCTAACAGGCAATATTTAAAATTTTTTTTTTCCCTCCAGAGCTGCATAGCATTACCGGATCTATTTGTTTCTCTGTGTGAAATAAATTAACTTTTCAAATGTAATGTAAATGAGGATAAAGTTAAACTTCACAAATGCAGAAAAACAATCTAAATCTTTATAACCCCAAATCAAATGGAACACATGTTTTCCCCCATTTATTTTTGTGTTAGGTATGCAAACAATTACCTGCATTTGGAGGGCATAATTATGAAGAGGTTGATATCTAAAAGGTTATTATTGATTTATAGAGTTCTCTAGTTTAATCAAAGACAGATTTAGGAGTAAGAAAAAAAAAATACTGCTTTCTCCAGGAACAATAAATGTCTCAAAAGGGAAATGTAAGATTTAAGAGTAATTTTTATAAGACATATATACTCAGTTTGTGGATCTGGGAGGTGTTTCTCATTTGAACAACTTTTACGTAAAAAACATTTTGCAGAGTCATCTCACTTCTTGTAGTATATTTTACATGCCTCAAAATGCAGTGATTAAATTCCTGGGATAATTTTTGTTAAGTCTGAATTTCTCATTTTCCATTATGGATTTATAATCCTCAGTCTGCAGATTAAATATAATATAACAAGTATAAAATATTTATTTAAACAAGAAATGTAATTTAATTCACTCCCTATTGTGTGTGCATGTTTTTTGTGTCTCTTGCGCGCGCGCACACACACACACACACAAGTTCATCAAATGTTGAACAATGTGATATTGCTTAATATTAGCATGTGGCTGTATAATAAAAATTAAACCTTGCATGGGGAAGATTCCCATACTTTAGCTTCACATGTATGCTTAATTATTATTGAAATGTATTTATGCAAAAATTTTCAATAAACTTTCAGTTTAATTTTCAATATTCAGACGATTGTATAGTATCAATATTCATAGTAAAATCAAAATTCTAAAAAATCAAATTTTCTTTTTTTAGGGAAAATTTTAATTTACCAAGTCACTCACAAAAGCCTTTATTATATCTCAAATAGGATTTTAAGTTATATAAAAGCTTCCTAATTTGTGGCTTTTAGGTAAAGTTTGGGTCATTGACAACGACCAAAAAGACAAATGTTATAAGAAGTAAAAAAACAAACAAAAACAAGATGTTGCAGACCTAGATTTGTGCATGTATTTAATAACATCCTGTAACCACATACACAAACCTGTCTGTGATGTGTTACTGCTTGTAATCTGATTTGTACCTGAGGACTGTTTTTATTCCTAAAACTGGCATTCACACAGATAATAACCAAAGACTTCCACTTCTGGCTAAGATGGAGTAGTAAGGACTGGATTTACCCTCCACCTTGAGCAAATTAAAAACTGGACAAAATATGGGAAACAATAATGATCAGACATTGGCCAATAGGCAGCGCAGAACAGTTATCCTGAGAAAAGGGAAGCAACCGAAGTGTCCTATGAGTGCTCCTGCTAAGTGACTCAAGTCAGTTTCCAGGCTGTAGCACAGAGAGCGGCACCCCAGGGTCTGGTAGTCTGGTTTAGTTGAAGACGACAGAATTTGCGTTTAGAGAGGCGAAGACTTCTAGAGTTTGTGAGAGAGTATTATAGGGAGGGAGCTATATAGGCAAAGAGGGAGAAGGAAAGGAGAGGAGAGGAGAGAAGAGGAGAGGGGAGGGGAGAGGAGGGGAGGGGAGGGGAGGGAAGAGGAGGAGAGAGGAGGGAGAGAACTTTAGAGATCTGCAGAGAGGTCTCCTTGAGCCTTTGGCTGAGAATTGATTTTGTACATGCATGAAAACGAACTACCCAACACCAAGGGGAAAAAAACACTGGAAAGGAGTAGAGAGGCCAACAGGGATGGGAATAGTTATGGGACCAGCAGCTAGAGTGGCAAGAACTCATAACATAGCTGATAAATAGAATCCTTAGAAAGGTATTGCCTTAAGTAGGGAGCTAAATTAGTTGTAGGCCAAAGTTTCAATAAACCAATCCTAACAATGTTTAAAAGTAAGCTTTGAAAAGACTCATCCTATTCCAAGTAACTTAGCTGCATGGCAGATTGAAATCCAATAGTAATTAAGGAATAGAGCAACATCTAGCAATCAAAGACAAAATTTACAATGCCTGGCATGCAATAAAAATTTATCAGGTGTGTGGTAAAGCAGGAAATGTGAACCATGACTAGAAAAAAAATCAATTAGTAGAAACAGACTTAGAAATGACAAAGTTGATGGAACCAGCAGAAAAAGGCTTTAAACAAATACTATATACTACATCTTCAAATACTATATACTCCATTGTCCTAAGAATTTAGAGGAAAACATAAGCATGATGAAGACAGAAATCGAAAGTTTTTTTTTTAAAGACCCAAAAAAACTTCTAGAGATGAAAATACTTCTATAATAAAATATAATACTAGCTAAAATTTAATGAGCATTTGCTAGGTGTCTGGCATCGGGCTACTTTACATAGAGTATCTCATTTAAGTTTAGTCTCACCTCTCAATAAAGCAGGTGTTAAAGACAAGGAAATCGAGGATTAGAAAGTATAAATAATTGTACATGATTATAGAGTTGACACTTGAAACCAGGTAGCCCACGTCCAAGGCTCATTCTTTTAAGCAACGTTCCATTATTGTTTATAGCACTGTTTGTGATAAAATATAATTAAGTTTAAAGAATGAGACTCATCTAAGGAACTTTACTAAAATTCTTAAAGGATCTCATTAAAAATGACATTTTGTTTTGTTTATGTGCACATGCATACACACATAATAACATGATCCAGGAGTAGATTTGTTGGCAGTCAGGTAGATTTTTCTGAGAATGTTGTAAAACTAGAGATGGAGAATGATTTATTTATATTCTGCCATATTCTCAGGAAGATATAGTAGAGACATGCTAAAGGGAACCTGCAATTTAATAGTAGAACAAAACGATATGATTGTTTGTAGCCTTTTTACTTGCTATTAAAGTATTCTAAAATTTATATATCAACTAAAATGTGACAATAATAATAAAAAGAATATAATAATAGTAGATAAAGTTTATTGAATAATTGTCATGTGTCATGCTAAAGTACATGTATTACTACATTTATCCCTGCCGACACCCTTTAAGATAGATTCTACTCTTATTTATAGAGTTTAGGAGTAAAGAGGGGTTACCTGACCTGCCCAAGGATACATAGACAAAGGTCACATGAAATATGTCTTGTATAGAATCATCTTTGCAGAGGAGTTTAATAATAGTTTTCGTTCCACTATAACTTTTTTGTACAAAACATTTACTTTAATATTTTACATATGATATGATTTTATAGGTTAAAGACTATTTGATAAACTAGCTAGCCTTAACTATAATCAGCATACTGTCCAACTGATAAGGAATGAAAGCACATAGATTTACAAATAAACTAAATGTCTTAATATACTGGTATGAATATGATCATATTTATTCTCAACAGTACATTAACTTAAACATATGCGAAATAAAAATGTTTTGGCTTTGCGATTCCTGGGGTCCATACTTATTTTTTTCCTGAATAATGGCCATATACTTAACCCTAATGTCCTCATACCGAGATGGTTAGGCGACAGAGGTAATTTGACACTTTTTCACTCCTTACAAGTAGGATGCAAAGTCCACTTGAATGACTATGTCAGGCACAGAATAAGTAAATCAGTAATAATAAAATTAGAATAAATATTCCCATAAATAGGTCTTGCTCTACTGCCTTACCCCTTCATAAAAACCACTTTCCGCTCATGGGAGGTGAGTAGCCCTCTGCTGGGTGGCGCTCGTCTAGGCATTACATAGAGTATCTCATTTAACTTTAACCTCATCTCTCAATAAATCAGGTGTTGAAGATGAGGAAATTGAGGATCAGAAAGGATAAATAATTGTACATGATCATAGAGCTGAAACTTGAAACCAGGTAGCCCACCTCCAAGGCTCACAGGCATTGTCAGGCAACTGAGTGAGGGCTTCCTCTATCTCTATACTTTGCACAATTCAATTTATTTCCATTTCAACAAGCATTTATTGAGCACCTACAAAGTTCTAGATGCTATTCTAGTTGTCTAATCCAGGTACCTATTTAACAAATAAACAAAGCAGACTACCATGCCTATTTTAGCTCCAATTCCAGTCTGGAAAATCAGTCAAATGAGTGGTTATGAGTCACAGTATAGAAAAAAACAACCGCTTGATCTGATTGTAGCATTTATTTGTAGGCTAGATGAATCACTGTTGAGTTGATCAGGAACCAATTCACAAAATTTTGATTTCATGGGCTAGAAAACATTTTTTAAAAATTGAGGACCAACATAAAGTCAAGCAGAATAAAAACCAAAGAGCAAACCACTATCGAAAAACACATACAAGATTTTATTTAATACCAAATAAATAGTAAAGACATAATCCATTGTTTATATCAGAATAAAGGGTAGTTATTTAAATGGAATACATTTAGTTTGTGAAAGAAAACTCATTACATTTTCCCTGGTGTTCTCATTCCAACATGGACCACTGAAAACCTTATCAGACTGACACCCCTTTACAAAGAGGAGTTTAAGAACCATTTCTGTGGATACAGTTAGTATTGGTTATATAAACTTTGGAAATCAAGGGGGCAGCACATACCAGGAGGCAACCTTGAAGGATGCCCAGAGTTGCCTCTTTGGTGGTGTCACTAAAGGCAGGTGGTTCTCACTGTCAGATGCGTCCTGTTGGGAAATGAAGATCAGCAACATATAGACGTGTTGTGATTTAATTATTTATTATCTACATTATTATGGAGGTTAAAAGGTAGTAAATATGGGTATATATCTGCCTCACTAGTGTAACTACCAAATGATTAAGTCCGTATGAACTTTGCTCAGACCAGTGGTTACAAATAGTTTTGAATCACAAACTATTTTGAAAATCATATGACAGCTATGGACTTTTCTCTCATAAAACTGCACATGTGTATACATATACAAATATTTTGTACATATCTCAGGGGAACCCTGAAGCCCACAAATGGATCCCAGTTTTGAGATCTCAGCTTCTGTATATGAAGGTATTTGAAGTATTCACCACTATTATTCCAAGTTATTTGTGCTTCCCTATATGATACCCAGGAAGCCCTTTATTACTCTCTTTCCATCATCTCTCTCAAAATATAGTCCTGGACTGGAGGTTAGGTTTTCACTCCTTCCAGCTTCCTACCAGGCCTGGACTGCAGTTGGGGCCCTGACAATCCATCTAGCTCTTAACATCTTTTCTTCAAGGTCTAGATCTTATTCCTATTCCCCTTACCACAGGTTTATATCCAGCTTCAACTGGATGGTGAAAAAGAACAGTTTCCCCCTTCTTATGGAACCCAAAGAACCAAGATGCCATCAGCTAACCTTTACACGTTACTGCTGCCTAAGACTATTGCTATGGTGTTCCTATTCTGAGACCAGACTTCTTGGATATCATCGCAAGTTGGGATCAGACCTGGGGTCACCATTACTCCTGGGGACATTCTAAGTTTAAGTACTGGCCAAGGTCCTTAGTTCCTCAGTAGAGCTAATTCATCCCCTTTAGTGCTGATTTGTACCTTTCTCCATCTTGCCTTGTCATAAAAGTCAAGCATGCCTGAGAGTTATGGCAGCATCAGAGTGGGCATAAGTCTGCTTCTCTATATAAAAAGAAATGATGACAGGTCTTGAGATGTTTCCTCATTGGTCATTTAGTAACATTAACTCTTAGTCAACAGGAAGTGTATCTAAGCAAAGCTTTAAAAGGCTAGCTTTCTTCAACTCTCTGAATAGGGTATCTTCGTAGTATACAGATCTTTCACAGAAAGAATCTTCATTTTAGATTTACCACTAGTTTGAGGCTAATGAGAATTGCTCCATAATGTCTTGAATTCACTGATGATAAGTGCATCCCATTGTTAGAAAAGATTAAAAATCACCAAGCATGATAGACATTGTCATCAAGCACACTGAACTATTTTAACTAAAAGTTATTGGGTGTTTTGTAAGTGCATAGTAAATGCTTAATAAGCCTAAATTATTATTATTACTGTAATTATTTTGCGTGCATGCCAAATATTGTACTAAGTGCCATACATAGATTATTTCATTTAATACTCAGAAACGCTCTCTGAAACAAGTACTATTACCTCCAGTTTAAAGCCAGCTTACAGAGGCTAAATAACCATTTTAGGGTCACCGGTAGAGCCATAATTCAAACCCTTAATCCCAATGCCTATACTCTAAGCCACTGTACTACATTGCATATCTACCAATAAGGAAAATTTTCCTTGAAATGGTCTCATGAACTAAATGTAGATTTTTAACAAGGCTTTTGTTCAGTTGCTATGGATAACTAGTGCTGGTTTCATTGAGACAGTTTGGAACACTGGTTAAGGTCACAGGTCCTAGAATGAGGCGGCTTGTGTTTGAAGACAAGCTCTGGCACTTACTAGTTATATAACTTTGAGCAAATGACTTAAATTCTCTGCGCCCCAGTTTTCAATCTGTAAAAATGGATCATAAACTTTGCGAGATCCATTTAATATGTAAAACGAGTTAACACATGTAATATGTTAACACCTGTAAACTGTTTAGGATAGTACCTAGTTTACAGAAAATGTTCAAAGAAACACAAGCTACTATTATTTGGGTTATGTCAAATACCCTGATATAATTTACTCCTTTATTTTCTAATAAAAGAATAAATTTCAGGCCATCATAAAAGTTCTTTAGCCAATGATGTCATGCTCAAATTCACTGACATGCTACAGTCATTCATACAACACATGTTTGAATACCTTCTATGTGTAAGGCCTTGTGCTTGGTACTGGCTTTCGTGTTCTGAGTTAAGGGCCAAATGAATGTGGACTAGCTATTTAACTTCACCATAAGAGACATTCCATAACAGGTGATTCATTCTGATTCAGTCTTAGGAATGGCTTGGATTTCTCAGTTTCTTTAGGGGCTTACCTCTTAATCAGGCCAATCTAAGACCCAGCCGTGCTAATTCCACTAAGGATGGGTCAGCAAAGTCTTCTAATGCCCAAGCATTGGTCAAATTCTAAATAAAATAACTCAGGATAGTCAGCAGCAGAATATGCTGGCCACAATTTCTCTACTGAAGTGTAAACTTATCTTTAGAAAAGTAGGGTTCCCAAAATGGCTATGATCACTTCATTTGTTACAACATGCCTAATAAGATGTTCAACTCTTCGATCCTAATTATAACCTCTAAGGACTTATCAATCTATGTGCTATTCTGTTTTATAGTTATTACTGTTCTTGAACAATGACCATTTGGTGCCTAAGTGAGCTCTGGAGCTCTGTGTTCACTGAATGTTATAGCACTGTCTTGAAATTCAAAATCTGCTTGCTATTCTGAAAGCATCTTCACGCTGGTTGCCCATGTCACCATCGTTGCTCTTTCCTCAGTAGAAAAAAAAGTGCTCGTTACCTTTTGTAGAAGAAAAAAGATTTCTCTAGAAAAACCCACCATTTTTGTTTTCATCTTGGAGAGAGTATATCACTGATTACATCAATCACTGAGATGGATAAATCATTGAGATAGGCTAGCCAAAGTAAATCTCTCTGCAGGTTTCTATATAATTTTCTCTTTGATGTATGGTGTGCTGAAATAACACAGTATTTCCTAAACTCTTCCCATCACCCATTAGTGTTAGAAGGACCCTTAATGACCAGAGTCTTCATGAAGGATTAGAAAATTCTGGACTAACAGATATTCTAAACTGAAAGTGCTTACTTCAAATTTCCCTTAAATGAGGATTGCTGCTGTTACAGCTTCATGAACACTGACAATGGTTGTTAGCAAGCTTGCATTGGATTAGGGTTCACCATGATCTTTTCTTCAGCAAGAAGGGTAGTGGGAGGACCGACCTTTAATACTGCCTGTGGGTACAGCCCAAGTACCTATCTAATCTATAAAATCTTGCACTGCCCACATCTGCTCACTTCCTACTAGGTTTGCTGTTACTGTTTTCTTCATTCCCCCCTGTGAGCATACACATTAAGAAATGTTGTCTTCTTAGAGAATGGGCATCTTTCTCATTATGTAGTGTCCCTCTTCTACCCTGATTACATTTTTGCTATTAGGTCTGCTCTATCTGAAATTAATATAACTACTCTTGCTTTCTTTTGATCAGTATTAGCTTGATATCTTTTTCCATCCACTTACTTTTATACATGTGTCTTTACATTTAAAGTGAGTTTCTTGTAGATGGCGTATAGTTGGATCTTGTTTTTTTGATCTGCTTTGACAATCTTTGCCTTTTTATTGGTGCATTTAGGCCACTGATGTTCAAAGTGATTATTCATATTGTTTGATTAATATCGACCATATTTGTTATTGTATTCTATTAGTTGCTCTTTTCCTTTGTTTTTATTTTGTCTTTTTCTGCCTTTTGTGGTTTTAATTGAGCGTTATATGATTCCATTTTCTCTCCTTTCTTAGCATATCAGTTGTACTTCCTTTTTACTTTTTTTTTAGTTGTCCTAGAGTTTGCAATATACATTTACAACTAATCTAAGTCCACTTTCAAGTAACATGACACCATTTCACAGGTACTTTATAACAACAATATCATCTTAATTTCTCCCTCCCATCCCTTGTATTATTTGTCTTTCATTTATACATTGGCATACATACGCATATATAAGCATAATAATCAAATGTACAGTTATTACTTTGAACAAACTGTTACCTATTAGATGAATTGGGAATAAGAAAAATCAATTTTTATTTTATCTTCACTTATTCCTTCTTTGATGTTCTTCTTTTCTTTATGCAGATTTGAGTTTTTGACTTATATAATCTTCCTTCTCTCTAAAGAACTTATTTTAACATTTTTCACAAGATAATGCTCATTGTTCAAGGTCTACTGGAAAAAAATTCCGTCATCTTGTGTTTGAAAAAGTCTTAATTTTTTCTTCAGTTTTGAAGGATAGTTTTGTAGGGTACTAGGTTGTTGGGGTTTTTTCTTGGAATACTAAATATTTCACTCTACTCACTTCTTGCTTGCATAGTTTCTGAAGAGAAGTCAGATAAAATTCTTAACTTTGCTCCTTTATAGATAAGGTGTTTTATTCTTCTGGATTCTTTCAGAATTATTTATCTTTGATTTTCTATAATTTAAAGTTTATATGCTAAGGTGTAGGGTTTTTTGTTTGTTTTGTTTTTTTAATTCTGTTTGGTATTCCCTGAACTTCTTGAATCTGTAACTTTGTGTCTGATATTAATTTGGGAAAATTTCTCAGTTACTATTGTTTGAAATATTTATTTTTCCTTTTTCTCTCTCTTTTCCTGGTATTCCATTACATGTACGTTATATCTTTTGTGATTGTCCCACAGTTTTTGGATATTCTGTTTTGCTTTGTTTCAGTCATTTTTCTCTTTGCTTTTCAGTTTTGGAGGATTCTATTGAGATAACCTCAAGCTCAGAGATTCTCTACTCTCTTTCATTTCTTTTTGGTTCTTAGAATTTTCATCTCTTGCTTACATCATCCATTTGTTCTTGCATGCTGTCTACTTTAACTATTAGAGCCCTTAGCATATTAATTATAGTTGTTTTAAATTCCTTATCTGCTAACTTCAACATTTCTGCCATATCTGAATCTGGTTTTGATGCTTCTTCTGTCTATTCATACTCTTTTTTTTGCCTTTCAGTATGTCTTCTAATGTTTTATTGACAGCTGGACATGTTACACTGGGAAAATGAACTGTAAATAAGCTTTTAGTAATGTGAGGTGTCGGTGGAGGAGAAGTATTCTATAACTTTATGATTGTCTCAGTCTTTTAGTGAGCCTGTACTTCTGGACTGTGGACACTACATGTATTTCTCAATTCTTTAGCTCTCTTTAGGTGGGAGAGGATGGCTAGAGTGGACTGGAGTTTGGTATTTCCCTTCCTCTACATAAAAGATTAAAAGGCGCTGGAATTGAGTATTTCCCTTACTCCTCATGGAAGTCTAGATCTGATGGGAGTTGACTACTTCCCTTTTCCTGGGTAGGTTAGTCTCTGATAAAATCCTAGCAGGTTAGGCCCTGGTTAAATAGTTTCTCTTGTGGGCCGACCTTGTTAAGAAGAATAAAATGCTCCAGCATATTTCAAAATGGTTCATTTTCTCCTCCCCCTGTTGGAAACATAAGGGGATTTTTCTCCAAAATTTCCTGTAAGGTTCTGGTAGAGCTCCTGGCAATAAAACTCACAAAGTGATGGAGACTTCCTTATGACTGGATGCCCTGAAATTTAAATCTCAAGAATTATTGACACTGAGCATCCATCAATTCATCAATTATAGTACAAATTTCCCTACTTCAGCCATGGTTCCCATGGAAGTTGCTACTTGTGAGATTCTGCTCCAGTAAGTTGGGATTCTCTGTATTCATCAATAAGTCTCTTCAATTTGGGGGGCAGTAATTTGCCCTGTGACCTCTGAAGGATCTAAGAAGACTTGTTGACTTTTCAGTTTGTTTCACTTTTGACTTATTGTTAGGATAGAATATCAACTTCTAAGCTTCTTACACATTTAGAAGAATATTTTATGGTGTTACGTAGAACTCAAACTGGTGTAGATATAAAAACAGAGGGGAGGGCCGGGTAGAAATTGGATGAGTCTCTACAATCAGAAAATGAATGAAATAAAAGCAGAAGGGAAGAGGAACAAGATTAGAAACAAGAGATGGAGAGATGCCTGGGACTGGGAAAATGAGCATTAAGGGAGAATCAACAATATCTGTAACTTTTAAAAAAAATAATAAAATGTGTTTATATATTACTTACATAATACAAAGTTAATAAAATTTAGTAAGGAATAAGGAAAGAGAAAAGAAGTAGAAGGAAAAGAAAGAGAAGCAATGGTATTACAACTAAACATAGTAAAACACTTTTGGTGGCAGGGGCAGGACAGGAAACAGTTTGGGGTCAAGAAGAACAGTGCAATTACAGAATATTCCACTCATGTATACATGGCCTAAGTGATGAAGCCAGGAATTAAACCCAGATTTCCCAATTCCTGGCCCTGGGCCTTACATATTAAATCATGTTGCCTCTGCTGTCAGATAATCATCTTGCATCTGGAATATAAATACAGCCAATTCAAATATGCATCTTGAGCTTATCATGTGGTTAGCAATCCATGCTGTTATGATTGTCAATAGGACTGCATCCCATTAATACCACATTCACTTTTTGAACAAATCTAGTGGCACGAGGTGGATAAATGTGGTCAAAGAAAACTATCCTCATTCCAAATACCACAAGATATGAGAGGAAGCCCCCAGGTAGTGCTACTGTGAAGAATTTTCAGAGAGTCAAAAGAAAAACTGTGAAGATTTATTTTTAATTAGGATTTGTTCAGTTTTGGTACTTCTAAATCAGTTGGGATTTTTTTAAAGTATAATGATTTGATTAGAAGTCTATTTTTTAATCAAATGTCAATCTTTACTATAAGAAATAATCTTTCCTATCTTTAGTTCTGAAGTGAAATCTACCCAATTCCCACTTATATTGTTTAGATTTCTTTTTCACATTAATGAGTACTATATATGCCACATAGGCTGGAGGATTGATGAACAGAATTAATTATTTGTACATGATGAGTGATCAGCATCAATGGAAGCTTGACATTGAATAAATGGAATAATAAACTCTATAGCTTGTGTTTCCCCTCCAAACACATTGACTTTATATTCAAAATGCTAGATTGCCTTAAAAACCTGAACTACCACTTGTATGCCCATGTATATAACAGAATTATTTACAATAGTCCAAAGATGGAAGCAATACAAGTGTCCATCATTGGACAAGTGAATAAACAAAATGTGATATTTACATACAATGGAACATTATTCAGCTTTCAAAAGCAAAGAAATTCTGATACATGCTACAACATGGATGAACCTTGAAGACATTGTGCTAAGTGAAATAAGCCAGTCATAAAAGGACAATTACTGTATGATTCTACTTATAGGAGGTACCTGGAATAATCACATTAATAGAGTCAGAAAGTAGAATAATGTTTTCCATGGATGGGGAAGAAGGGAATAGAGAATTAATGTTTAAGGGGTACAGAGTTTCATTTGGAAAAGATGAAAAAGTTCTGCAGATGGATGGTGGTAAATGTTGCACAACAATGTGAATGCACTTAATGCCACCGAACTGTACATCTAAAAATGGTTAAAATGGTAAATTTTGTGTTATACGTAGGTTACTACAATTAAAAAAAAAAACAACCCTAAACTACATTTTATCAATCACTTTTAATTTAAATATATAAGCCCTTAAGCTGTCCACAGGAAATTTGATTTAGCTATTTATAATACTGATATTCACACTAATGGGTACTAAATAGTTTAATGGCTACATGGCCTTTGAAGTCTTTTGCTTAAGCAGAGGAAACCAATACTAATAAATCTCAAAAGAAAAGCTGGGAGTTGGGTCAGAATTCAAATGGTATAATATGGACCCCCACATAGCAAGCCAATATTACCAGAGAAGGTAAAGTTAACATGATGTAATTTTATAAAATGAGATCTCTTTCTGAGGTTCGTGATTGGAAATGCTATTTTTAAAGTCCAAATGAGAAGTTCTGGAAGTGGTCATAGCAAATAGTTTGAATATTTCATCTTCCAGCTCTGGCTAGAAACATTTTGTCCTCTTCCCATAAATGCTCCTTTGAGATCTTCCTGAATTAAAAGGAGTATTAATTTGCATGAATTTATGTCCTGAACGCTGATTGGCCTGCAGTAACTGCATGAGCTAGAAGAACTCTCAGTACACAAATCATGCAAAGATTGCCTCTGCCTAGGAGCATCCGAAGCCATTGGAGCTACCGTCAGTTTGGGCTTTACACAGGCTGAGAAAGACTGACATTATCTTGTGTTTTTGATTCAAGCAAGTGGCCTTGGTAGAGTCTAATCACTGCTTGAGAGCATTATGTCAGGAGGAGCTGAATATTAACACATTGGAAATTAGAAGACAAATAGAGTCATAGTTTTTAGAACTTAATTGGTCTCAGAGAGTGATCTGGTAAGGCCCTCACTTCACAGCTTCATTCATTCTGTCTGTCAGTTATTCGATTGTTATTAATTGCCTATTATGTACTGGGTACTGTGTTGGTCCAGTCTAATGAAAAAACAATGTTTATAATAAAGACAATATAACCAGTTAAAGAGACTTATAAAATTTTATGAAGATTCAAAGAAATAACAATTTCAATTGGAGAATTTTGAAAAGGCTTCATAGAAAGGGACATTGCAATTACCAGAGAGTGTGAGGCTACACCAATAAATCCAATAAGGAGGGTATACTTGTCCAGGTTATATAGAGAACATACTTATGGGTTGAAGTATACACTAAAAATTTGAAGAGGCAGTATGGTGAGAAAGTTAAGTTAGAGAAATAATATAGAATGTCAGATTGAACATTTGGGGGGAATACACAGAGTTTGTGAAAAGAGGTGCAATTGTAGCCAGGTTTTTACATAAGGGAGCAAACCTGGAAGAAGGGTTTTAAATGGATGGTGACTTGGAGAGTAAGTACATAAAATGGACATTATTCTTTTTAATTGCCTTCTCTCTGAGTCTCACAGTCAGACCACTGATAAGAGAATCACACATGAACAGACTGATTCTTGCGTTCACAAAAACTTCATCTAAAACAGGGATTCTCAAAAAAAATTTTAAGGCATATAGATTACCAGTGGATCCTGTTAAAATTCAGACTCTGATTCAATAGTCTGGGGCAAAGCCGAGATCCTGCCTTTCTGGAAAACTTCCAGGTGCTGCTGCTGCTGCTCCTGGAATGACAGGCTGAAGAGTCAGCCTTTAAAGTTGTATCATTGGTCTTAAGTTCTCAACAACTCTCTCATCCACATATTCCCTTATAAGTTGTTAAAAAGACACAACCTTTGGAGATTGTGCTCATGGGCATACAAGTATTCCTCCTGCACCCACAACTGCTTCCTCTCCCCACTCCCAGATCAAGATCACCATTAATTAGTGTTGCGTTGGGAAAGTGAATTGGGCTTTGGTATATTGGATTAGGGCAGGATGAGCCTGACTGTAGGAGCTACTGTCCAGGTGAAAGACAACGATGGCCCCTTGATGAGAGGTCACAGAAAAATATATAATATGAGGTGTTTGGAATAAATAAGATTCACCTGACTTATGGTATGATCCATCTGAGATTTATAACAATTTAAAAAATCAAATTAGCTAGCACACGTGAACTACTAAGCTAATGAGCCCTCACCACCTGCCTCGTTCCACCTCAAGCTGCAGGTAGCCTGGAGCAGGCTTGGATCAATTAGTCAATGTAATTGAAGCCAAATGTAATTAATTATATAATTTGGGGCTGTTCGAGTTTAATTTCACTAAATCACATTATGAAACTGGGGCATTATGAAGGATTAGTGAGAAAAGGGAAACAGGCTTGAGTGAAGCCTTCCCAGGAGCTGTAATTCATGTATTATTCTTGACCTGATACCCTTAGGTGAAGTGCATGTGCTCTAAACTCCCCCATTATTACTGATAAAAATTCTTGTGTCCTGCACACTCATAGGTTTCTGATCAAGAAGTCACTTGTGAAAAAGTATAAATGGGCTCTTACAGTTGATGGGAGGAACAGCTGAAGAGGAGAAAGGGCAGAAGAAAGAGTCGGAGAGGGATCCACATTTTGATATTGACTCACAAAGGAGCCATTAACAGAAACAGAAGGTAGGCAAAGAAGTTAGTGTGGGGTAAAGAGCATAAATTGGGTTTTCTTAATTGCTTTCATTACATAATTAGTGCCATGGGTTGTATTGTGTCCCCCCGACTCCCCAGCAAAAAAGAAAAAAAAAAAAGATATTGCAGTCGTAACTCTCAATATTTGTAAATGTGAACTTATTTGGAAGTAGGGTCTTTGTAGATGATCCAATTAAGATGAAGTCATTAGAATGAGACCTAATCCAATATGTCTGTGTCTTTAGAAAAAGGAGTAATTTGTATACAAAGACAGACAACCAAAGATGGAAGACAATATGAAGACACAGAGAGAGTGCCATCCACGAGCCACGGAATGCCTGAGGCTACCAAAAGCCAGGAGAGAGGCTGGGAACAGATCCTCCCTCACAGCTGTCGGAAGTGACTAATCCTGCCAGCACCTTGATTTTGTCCTTCCGGCATCCAGAACTGTGAGATAAAAGTGTCTGTTGTTTAATCGACCCAGTTTGTGGAAGTTTGTATGGCAGCTCCAGGAAATTAATACAAGTAATTTATGTTACTATACAAGATAATCCAACACCAGAAAAGTATAAAATACAGAAATAAGAGGGGAAACTCTTGTCCTTATCAGAGAGTCAGAAGGGATTGATGTTATTTATTTTAGGTCTTTTTTTAATGTATATAAAAATATCTTTGTTATAAAAATGAGATTACACCAAAGATACTACTCTTCAACTTCCTTGTTTTCATTCACTAAATATATTGTGGACATTCTCCCACATTAGTCTACATAGATCTGCTCTTTCATTTTAATGGCTACATAGATTTCATTTTATGGCTGTCTCATGTGATTTTATGATATGCATTTAAGGGAAGAGAAATTTGCTATGACAAACAATGCTGCAATGAATACATTTATTCAAACACCACTACACTCTTCTGAGAGTATTCTTCTAAGATTATAGAAGTGAAACTGCCAGGTCAAAGGCTTTTGTGCTTACAAGCTTGATAAGCATTGTCAAAATGCTCTTTAAAAATGTTGCAATTACACTCCAGCTGTGGTATGAGATTGCCTCTTTCTCCACAAACTTTTCAACATACATATTGTCAACCTCTTTAAATTTTTGCCATCCCAAAAGATAAAAAACAGAATTTCATTATTTTTAACACCATATGTCTATGGTCACTAGTAACATTGAGAAACTTTTCGTATTTTTGGCCATTTGAAATTCTTATTTTGAGAATTGCCTACGTATGTCATTTGCTCTTCTCTGGTATCTGTCTTTTTTTCTGTTGATTAACATAAGTTATTTTGTATGTTTGGGATAATAACAAATAGTCATGATGAATAATTTCTCCCATACCTACTAAGTTTAGTATGTTAAATATGTGGTAGATATCTTTTCCCATCATATTATGTTTTGTTAATTTTTTTTAAGTGGTGAGGGTAACTTATTTTTTATTTAAAAATGTATATTTTTAATTTTTCAATTACAGTTGGCATTTAATATTATATTAGTTTCAGGTGTATAGCACAGTGGTTAGACATTTATATAGCTTATGAAGTGCTCCCCCATAAGTCTAGGACCCACCTGGCACCATACATAGTTATTACAGTATTATTGACTATCTTCCCTATGCTGTACTTTACATCCCCATGACTACTTTATAACTGCTGATTTGTACTTCTTAATCCCTTCTCTTTTTCACTTTCCTCAATCTGGCAACCATCAGTTTGTTCTCTTTATCTATGTTTGTTTATGTTTTGTTTATTTGTTTATTTTGTTTTTTAGATTCCACACATAGGTGAAACCATATGGTATTTGTCTTTCTCTGTCAGACTTATTTCATTTAGCATAATACCCTCTAGATCAATTCATGTTGTTCTAAATGATAAGATTTCATTCTTTTCATGGCCAAGTAATATTCCATTGTATACATGTATATCTTCTTTGTTCATTGTTTATTGATCGACACTTAGGGTATATATTCAAAGAAATCCAAAATACTAATTCAAAAAGATATATGCATACCTATGTTCAGTACAGCATTATTTAAAATAGCTAAGATATGTTTTGTTAACTTTTATTTATGTTATAGTGTCTTCTGCTTCTGGCATATTTAATTTGACAGTAGTCATATCTTATCAATCTTTTCATTTATAAAATTGACACTTCATGTCATACTTAGGCTTTAGACAGATACATATAGAAGCAAAGACATAGTTGCATACATACATCTTAAATGTTTAAATACTCGTACTATATTTAAAGAACTGAAGGCATTAGACCAGGTAGTACAGGGACAATTATCATGTAGGATGGTGTGAGAAATTAGAGGAAACACAGTATAGGCTAGTGCCAGGACAGTGAATTCTCTGAGGCAAATTGCAGTTTATTTAATCCGTATAGCATATAGTAGTAATCGAATCTCTAATGTCATTGAGGAAAATTCACTCCCTATTTTCCTTACTCAAATGGGGGACTGGAAAGGAAAGGGGCTGCCTATTGTCACCAGTTAGCGACAGGCACAAAGCTTACTAGCCTCTACAGTAAACTGCGAGCTTGTAAACTGAAACATGTAAGTGAAATCCATGTACATATTAAAATGAGAAGAGTGGTGAGTACAATGAATGTGTAATGTTATCATTAAGTCAAGAACAAGAGTTAAGGCTGGCAGTCAATGCCACCGTGTCTGTGTCAGTTGCAGACACAACCAAGTGACCCCTGGTATGAGTGAATACTGGCCCACTGTCCATTTCTCTAGATACTAGAGCTGGCTTATCACTGTTGCCAGTCAGACACAACCAAGTTCCTTTGCTCTGAATTTGTATTCATCATACAACCTTCAGTTCATTATTTGGTTTCCTAAGTAGATTGCCCTACTGGGAAAGCAATGCTCAAATTAACAAGTATCAGTATTCTGATTAGCTTGGCAGATATGTGTCTCTCTGTGAATTATTCAATCTTTTATGAAAGGAGGTAATGTTTTGCATCATCTTTTTTTTTTCTCCACAAATTATTCCCATAGTGACTGGTTCATTTGGTAGGATAAAGTTTACAAGCTAATACAGAGAATGGCCTATATGGTACATTACATGCCTTCATCATCCATATGCCTTCATGACATAGCATTCTATCCCTATGCTAACAAATGTTGAATAGCTTTTCTTTTTCTTACTTTTACCCAGTGATATCCACTGACATACAGGTGGCATTCCGTGTAATACACATGTGCTGGCAATTATTGCGAAAAAAAGTAGAGAAGAAGGAGAAGGGTCATGGAGAATGGAGGAGGTGAAGCACTTCATAGTTTATCAAGATATGAACACCAGCTAGTTTTTTGCACTAGAAATAATAATTCTTGGTCACATGTTATTTGGAGCCCCATAAACAGTTTTTCCAAGTCATAAGCAAATGTAGCTGAATAAAAAAAATTCTTATATCTGCAGAACTCAGATATATTCTGGTCCTTTGGTGCACCTCATAAATGCCCTATTTAGCCCCAAAGACACTGTGTTTTATTGGCATGGTAGATAATAACCATGTGAATATTCACAAGTGGAGACAAATCAGTGATTTGGGGTTATTTGGTATAGAAGAAACTAGTGATTGATGAACTAGAATGTGAACAATCTTGAAAGCTAAAGAAGGGAGGTAAGATTCACAGAGGAAGGAAATTTCATTGGTCAATAAGAATTTTTTGAGCATTTACTATGTACTAGGCACTGCTTTATGCATTTGAGTTACGACAATGAGCAATAAAAACCCAACTTCCTTCCCTCTTAATTCTGGCAAGAAGAGACATACAATAAACAGCAGATGTACTAAATAAGTAAATTACATGTTATTTTAGGAGACAATACATGCTACAGAAAAAGAAATGGTAGGGCAAGGTAAGTGGGATCAATACAGAGTGGGGAAGGGTAGGCTGAGATTTTTAACTAGGCTGGTGATGGGGCAGAGGGGCTCACTGGAGGCAAAACTTGAAGGAGGTGAGGGCAGGAGCCTTTGGGGTTTATTCAAGCAGAACATTTCAGGCAAAGAGAACCACCAGTACAAGCCCCTTGCATATCTGCAAATTATGCAACTGTCCTGTGTTTAAAACAAACAAACAAACAAGCAAACAAACAATTTTGTAAAAATCCCCAAGGCTTCTCTACACTGGCCAAAAAAGTAAAGGTATGCACAGGTGTACACTTATCCACCCCGATAATAGACAGTTATTCCTAGTTTTAGATCACACGCAGACACTAAAAAGTGCATGGTTATTTGGTGGCTTTTAGTGGAAAGCATCACCTGATAGTGGTACTTGCAAGGAAAGGAGACAGGTGGAGAAGAAGGGACCTCTTGGAAAACTTCTTAATTAGCAGTTTGGATGCTATTTCATGGAAATAAAACCCACTCCAGTCCAATACGGTCTGCCAAGAAGATCCTATTAGAAAGGATTTTGATGGATTGCTGGGAGTGAGGCTTTAGCTAACCAGAAGGAAGATGTTATTATTACCCCAGTAGAGGGGACCACAGGGGAAGCAAGGGTCACAGATGAATGCATGATGCCGGAGGATGCCATGAGTCCCTCATTCTCACTTGTTATTTTGCAGCCTGATATAAGACTTTGGCAGGGGACTGGGTGGAGTGACGAGATCTCCCGACCACGCCTGCTCTGCCACAGACCTCTAGGATTTCTGGCTACAGAATCAGCTCGGTGCTCAGTTTCTTTATCTGCCGAGTTGAGAAATAACAACACCTGGCCAATCTACTTCACAGGGTTTTCGTGAGAAACAAATGAAGTAACAGAGGACACTGTTCTGTAAGTAATCAAATGCTTTCCAAACAGAAAGATCTTATTATTCTCAAGGCTTTTATTCTCATCAAATATGACGTTTGATTCCTTTGAGTTCAAACCTGGAGATAATCTGCATTTTCAGGATGAAAGTAACCTCCTCGGTCCTGCTGGTTTCCTGTCCCATCTTCCCCACAAAAGCTGGAATGACCAAAGGGTAGGATCTTCAAGGTTCAGAAGAAAACCTAGCACCATTAAATAGGTTAGGAAGCAGCACAGGAAGAAAATCGATGTTCTACTGCTTTTTCTTTTAGAAAAAATAAAATAAAAGGGTGTCATGTCTACATTTGGGGGAAATCTTCCAGCATTTGTTGTGAGATTTAGGTTTTTCTGTTTCTCTGGAGAAGACAGAGGCTAGTAGGCGGGGCTCCCCTTTACCCTGGCTCTCCTCTTCCAGGTTCTTATCAGATGTGAGCTTGGCCAGGTGATCTCGGCAGCAGGCTTGCTTTTCTCCTCCACGGCTGATTTTCCTGAGAGCCCATAATTCTCAAGGTCAGACCTTCTCATGCAATGCTGAAGCTGACAAATCTAATCTCTCCAGCAAACAGGTTATTTTGCTGCAAAACCTCACAAAGAAAGGGGAGGGACATTTCCCTTGGCTTGGAATTTTAAGCTACTTTGAGTCCAAGCTCACAGAGCGTCTGTCTCTATGATTTTTTTTTCAAGGCAGCCTAAGGGCAAAAAAAGAGGGGCTTTCTGTCTCTTATTGAATATCCCCATTTCCAGCCTCAGTCAGACCACTCAGAAAACACTCCCTCCAGCTTTTATCAGCTTAAACCTGGCATAGACATGTGGTGTGTGAAAGGATATAGGTTGTTATTCAGTGACTCTGGCATATCATGTTAAGATGAAAAACATAAGTTTGCTACTTAAAGGGGAACTGTCAGTCCAAGGTCATCATTTCTCAGCAGGCTGCAGTACAAGCCACACCACAAATAAGGTTCTGGGTGTGGGACAAGGGTCTGGTTAGTGTCTCCATATGGGAGAAGCGGAGAGAACAGCATTTCCTCCAAATACCAGATCAATCATTAAGGGGCAATTCGTCTTCTACTAAAATGATCTCAAGTTCACGACTAATAAGACCACAGCTGCCTTTTTATGGTTGAGTTACCCACACACAGCTCGGCACCGTATTCTAGGTCAGGTCACAACTGCGTAATAGGCCTCAAACTTGGCAGTTTCATATTCTTCTGTCTTTTCTTTGCCCAACCCACACTGAATTACACACTGACCAAAGCTCCCCTGGAGTCACATGGAATGAGAATTTGGCTCCAAATATCTAAATCTGCAGCCCAAAATGAAGGCCTCCTTGGCCAACTAAGTTTTTCCATTTCACTTCCAGAGGGCTGCCATACTCTATGCAGAGCATGTAGAATTCACTGAGCTGCATTTCCCTGTTGATGGCACAGGTTATTCAAATGTAGATAGGGGAGTCACAGATGGCCCTTAAATGATATGGTTACCACAAATTCAAGAGTAAAATAAGACCCAATTGTTTACAGAATGAACCTGAACTGCAAGGAGCACAGAGGGAAACAGATCTTAGGGGGAGAGAAGGAAAAGAGTAAATAAAATTTTGTCTTTGTTTCCTTTCTTTTCAAAATTAGTTTCACCAAATTGTTAATTATCCTTGAAAGGATATGAAGTTTAGTAAGGAGGAAGTCAATGTTAGCATTTCAGATGTCCTGGCATATGTCATGTGCAGTCTCTGGGACCTCCAATATGACACAGACAGACACGTTGCTCCATGCACGTGCTCTACATTACCATTATATTTGCGTAATTGATCCATTCCTGGTACGTAAAGCCCTGACCTCTGGGTACTGAAGGATTAAAATATCAGTCACAGGGTTCAAACTGTTGTCCTTATGTAAGATATTAACTTCTTTTATTTGGCTCTCAGTGTTCTTGGACTTTTAGTTTGCTCTAACAATGTCACACTCAAGTCAACTAGTGGGCACTGGTCTGAGGACCAGGACATTGGGGTTCACTGCTCTTTTTTCTGCCTCCCCATTTTTATCTCATATTTCTACATTGCCCCATTCACGCTCTGTCCTGGGACTATTGCAGAGCTGAGCACAGTGCCTTATACAAAAAGATGCTGAGTGAATGAGAATGAGAAGCTTACACTATTCTTCTTGGGTCCCATCTTTATCATGAATCCATCTTGCATGTCACCACTAGATTTCTTCTGCTCAAAATTCTGTAATGATGTGCTGTGGTCCAGCTTTGTGCTATTTGCCTCAGGGTGTCTTCATTCAAATCTTTGACCAAAAAAATAATCAAGAAGACACTGAGGACAGAACTCTTTGATATTTTGCTACGGACATTCTTCTAATTTACACCTAATTTTGTAGGTCCAGCCTCTACCTTTTTTATTTATAAGACTCTCAATCAAATTTAATTTAATGTGAATGTATTAATATCCAGAAACTAGAATGAAAGAGGAAAACATTGTTTCAACCTTCAAAGACCTTGTTAGATGGAGAGTATGTGAGTGTGTGTATCAGACAGAGGCAGGGTAAGAGATGGGGGAATTGGGAGGATGAGGCGTCGGGGAAGAGGTTAGGTGAGTACATAAATAGCCACAGTCAAAGCATACAAACATTTACCAAAGAAATGCAAACATGCCTCAGTATTCAAAAGAGGGAAAGATTGCACTTGATTGTGGAAGTTCAGAGTGACTTTATGAAACAGTGTCGTGCTTGCTTCCCACATCACTTCTGATCATCATTCTCGTGTCTGTCCTCCACGAGTTTTCTTTTGGAGTTCCAACCATCAGCTTATTTCAACCTTTCCCTTTCCTGACCACAGCCACCCACCAACTCTTGGCCACTCTTCCACCTCAGCACCTGAGGAATCTTCCCTTGCTTTTACCAACTATCATCCTCAAAGTCTCTAACAGTCATGTTAACATTCCACTAAGCTGGCTCCACCCTTCATTATCAACTCCAAACCCAGCTACCCACTTAAAGAGCCATACCATAGCCTTCATCACCACTTGAAATTCTTCTACTCCAATAATGTAAACAAAAATTTCTCTGTTGAATGATGCCCTGACCCCTCTTCTATTTCTCTTATCATCTTACATTTAACAAACTTGTTTTCTCCACATTGTGATCTTCATTCTATCCCTCGATCCTTCATAATCTTCTACTACCCTCACTCAATTTTGGTTTTAGTTCTTTTCTTCCACAGCCCGGAGTTTCTGGTTAGCCTATTAAACAATGCACTTGCTTCCCAGGTAGAACCCAGGTATGCTGCCATTATATCTCTGCCTTGCTTCAGTGAGGGCTTCATAGCCACACTTCCAACAGAGTCACATACCAATTTGTTCAGTACTAAAAAGTTTTCCATTAACTAAATCACGTATCAGCTTTCTCTTTTCAATTTTAACTAATTAAAATTAAATAAAATTAAAAATGTATTCCTTTAGTCACATTGGCCACATTTCAAATGCTCAATTGCCATATGGGGCTAGTGGCTGCAATACTGGATAGTGTAGAATGGATGATGTGATGTTCTCTCCAGCCTCAAGTCTCTCAATATCTTGAGTCTTGCTTTTCTTCACCAGGTTGTCTAAGGAAGACACATCTTCCTTAACCACCCTATCCCCATTGCTTCTCCACACCCTCCCTACCAACTTCAGGATCTTGTTTATTAGTCCCCCTACCGCCCGTTCCCATTAGTGGTTTCTCTTTGTCCTGATTCCTTGCCCTTTTTTTGTTCTACTGGCCAGAAGCATCTGCGTCATCCAAGAACGTGTTAGAAATGTACTTCTAGCCTCATCCCACATCTACTGAATCAGAAGCTCTAGGGGTGGGGCCAAGCTGTCTGTGTTTTCACAAACCCTCCAAGTGATCCTGTTGCCAGCTAGTTTGAGAACCATTAGTTTATAGAAAAGTTCACTTGAAAGATACACAAAAACAATAGAAGTGGTTACCTCTATGTAGTGTGGGGGCAGGGGACAAGGCTCATAGAAGGCTGTAAGTGAGAATCCTTACATTGTTATGACTTTGGAATCATTTAAATTAAACGTTGAATTCAAGTTTTTTAAAAAGAGGAAGATATTTACAATGTACTGATGGGCTCTTTCCCACCCTATTTTGTTTCATTTGGTCTTGGGTGGGGTTTGGACCTTAGTGAATTTGAAAAGCTCTCCAGGTGATCCTATAAAGTACACAATTAAATATGTTTTAGTATTTTCACAGAATTGTGCAACCATCACCTCAATTTTATAACACTCTCATCAATCATTCCAGAAAGAAACCCCATACCTGTTTCCCCCCAACCTTCCCCCAGACTTTATTATTTTTTAGATGGACAATTTATTACTAACAATGTAAGAAATAATATCATTAACTATGATATATTTAGGAGAAATACATTTTTCAGATATTCATATTAATGTTGGCAACAATAAAATATCTCTCTGGGTCACAGTTACTTCCCTAGGCCTAAAAAAAATTTTTTTTTATTCCACATTTCAAAATACAGAGAGTATGCAAAGTTTTCACAAGCCCTCTAGGGGCTTTCTGCAAACAATAGTCAAAGCTGCTTTTGACCTAGAGGTGAACTGGGTCCTCAGTGGTAAAGAGAAAAGAATCTCTTCTTATTCTCAACTACTAGAAAAGGTCCAAATTTACACAGGGGAGGGAGAGGCACTGAAGCAAGTCAGGGAATGCTGAATGAAGGCCTCCACCCGAACCAAACCAAAAAGGAAAAACTGGGGCCCAGAAGCTTCCTTTGACTCAGAGTTCGATGAGTATCCCAGGAAGAGGCAGGGGAAAGCCACTAGGACTAACAAAAGACGGGAATATTGAACTCAGCCTTAAAGTGAACTTTCCAAACAGCGCCTTCCTTGATCTCTGAAGGCCAGAGGATGATAAAATGGTTTGTGGGCTCTGGCTGGTGCCACAGGGATGAGAGGCTGCGCATGAACCCCCACCCCTCCCCACTTGTCTCTGAGGATGGCTTTGTTCTTCCCAGCCCTCGGGGCTTGTGTTCAGTTGGAGGCTTGGACAGTTTTTGTTATCGGCTAGACATATCGGTTTCAACGACAATCATCCTCCTAAGCACACATGTTATTCTCATGATTTCCTCCCTTGCTCTGAAAACATAAGTTTTAAAGGGAAAGGGAAAAAAATATGTGGGTAAGAGAATGAAAAGACTATAGCGACAGGCAAGTTAAACGATGACCCATAGAATCATCTCTAAACTGGTGCCATGGAGTTTGCTTCCAAAACCACACGCACATAAAGAAATAAAATTCTTCAGAGCATGCACCAGGAAAGTTAACGCAGGTTGCCACATAAAGAGTCTTGAGACGAAAGATATAATAGATATCTTCGGAGAAGAGGGAAACACCACATGCAATAAAATGAAACGAGAAGGGAGGGTGGTGAAGGGCAAAAGAAAAAAATCCCTAGCTAATAACATGTTCTTTCCTTCCTTCCTAACACAATGACCCATGTGACTTAATGAAGCCAGTGATTTCTCAGACTGATGTAAAAGTTCCAAAAAAAATACTCCTCGGCAGAGGCCCCTGGGTAAATGGTGTCATTTCTAATTTCTCCAGTTCCCGTGATTTAGAGCAGACCCAGGATCTGAAATTCACACCAGCTCTTTGTGCATCGGGTCCCCGCACAGCCAGGGCCCGGGCTGGGGGAGCAGAAACGCAGACTTCCTATGGGATTTCACCACCGCAGCCCTGCTTTGTCTCACGTTTAAAATAATTTGCCAGGTAAAAATAAACTTCTCAGCATCACAGAGTGAAAAATGTACTTAACAATTCAATCCCCGTAAGTTTGGGATTGACAGAGAAAGTGCAGCCGAGGCTAATTAAATTACCCAACATGTATTTGAATGGCGGTTTCACTGCTGAGTTTATTAATTCACATCATTATCATTGTTATTATTACCACAACTCTGTGAATTATGTTTTTCATGAGATAGCAGAAAGTGCAAGCTGTTCTCTCTCAGTTAAACCCTGACTAACTGTTGGTTTCTCTCCATTCTTAGAAATCAAGCCTCATTTGTCCTAAGTCCCATGGCCCCAGATGGAAAGTTCTGAGTTATTTTTGTTTATTACTTTTTGGAAATCATTAAAATCTATAAAAGTTTTTGATTTCCTTCTGCTTTTGCCAATAATTCTCACCATAGAAATAAGTATGGTTTATAATGTCAGCTCCTTGCAAAGTAGTTTCCCTGCGCTTCACTGATTTGCAAAACTTGGACTCCCAGGTTTAAATCCAGTGGAATCAGAACTGCTCTTTATTCCTTAGGAGCAACTAATGGTATATAGAGAGGAGTTTTGTGCAGTCATATTGGCTCTGTGTTATTAAAAATCAATTGCCTATTGTACATATGCTCATTTGCCCAATGATTGTGGACAAATTTGAGAAGACTCAACTGAAATGAGCAACTGTAAATATATTACACAGGCAAGGCAAGTCTTCTTGATTCAAGAAGAGTTTTCTAAATTTGTGCAAGGCACTTCCGAACTCTGGGATAAAACATTTTTGACTTCTAGGCTTTACTATGCAAAATGTGATCTCTGGACTCATAGCATTGGTATTGCCTGGAGCTTCTCAGAAATGCAGAATATCAAACTCATCCTAGACTTAATTAATCAGAATCTGAGCTTTATCAACAGCCCCATAATTTATATGCACATTAAAGTTCGAGGAGCACAGTTGGACTATGAAGGAATAGAGAGAGATACCTTTTCATCTCACCCCACCAGCAGCATCCTGCCACCATGACTTGATAAACCAAACTTCAAAATATACTGTGTTGACAAACTTAGAATGATATCTGAACACATTCCCATCCTGAAGAAATTTAATGCAATTTATCCAATATCTACCTCAAAATAAACAATATAAATGAAACATTTATTGCCTAGATGGTCTATCCTGCAACTTATGTTGATTTGGAGGAAAGAATGAAATGGTGAATCTGACCTCATCTGCTATGATACAATCACCCTTTCACTCCATGCCCTGGAGATTGCTAATGTTATGTAATGAAAAAGTCATCAGCATATAGTGGCCTGCAGATATCCCTGTCCCCAAAAAAGCTTTTGTAGAAAAAAAGGAACAGATAAAAGAGTGCATGAAATAAAAAAAATTAATTAAAAATACTTATTTGTAAAGTAAACAAAATGCCAATTTCAAATCCATTTTCTTCCCTAATATGAAGGCCTCCCTGAATTTTATACTATGCAAAAGTAGCATATTTCAGGAGCTACTTCTACTGATAAATTTTATATTTATTTGGTGGATCACAGTTACAAAGTACTTTTGCATATTATAATGACGGTCCTCTTTTAATTTTCACCTCAAATTAAGAAAAATCAATTTTCTCTCTCTCATAAAAATATTCATGCCAAATAATTTGGCATTTTAATAATCATAATTATGCTAAAATTCTTTGCATCAGGGAAAAAATGTACACTACTGCAATTCATGGCAAACAAACAAACACCAAAAAAGGAAATTGTAGTTCCTGGAGAAGAGTTTTCATTTAGAATTATTTTGACCACAAAAAAGTAGCATTTCTAAAAAGGACCATCACTTTACAGAAATAGTTTTCCAGGTGTTTTACACTAAATTCAACCATCCTTGGGGAGATACAAATAAAATGTTTTTCATGTATAGTAACTGTGATCCTTTTCTAAAAACAAATATACCCTTTGGTTTTAAAAAAAATCCCTCAGCAATACGTACAAAAAGAGCTTTCACTGTGGTACTAGTGCATTCTGAATTACTACAAAGAAACTCTGGGAATCCCTAGCTACTAGTATAAAAATAGTTGTTCTGCTCCGTCCCCAAAATACTTTGTAGAGGACAGTACTTTACTGGAGAAAAACTCTCAACTAATATTCATGGATATCTATGGATGTCATGATTTAACTTGTTTTAGAGTTGGTTCTAGAGTGGCTGCTCTTCATGGCTCCAGCTGATGTTTACTGATGCAGCATGGCTGTGAGGAAAGGCCAAGTTCATGGTGGTCAAAGGCCTCTGGTGCTGAGGAAGGGCAAGATTGCAAAGAAAGACTCTTGTAAAGTAAGATTTTAGCTTGTCTGGACAGCCTGGAGGACAGAGGAAGGGAAGGAAAGGGTGGGATGGCAGTGGGTGGATAATAATGGAAGGAATACAGTAGGGAGGGAATTAGCAAGAATTTAAGAGACTATGGGGAAAGACTTGCTGCTCTGGTCAGGGTTAGGGTAAGCTACAGTATAAAACAGTGACCAGGAATTAGCAGAGCTTGTCCACATCCATGATAGGTAAGGTACCATGGAGGTCTTATCTAGGGAACTTGGGAGCTAAAATCACTTCCAGGGCTGCTGGATGGAGTTGGAATGAGTGTCATGATCCCAAGGGATATTTCTGAGAACATGGTAGGAAGACAGGAGCACATCCCTAGTGGGGGCCTGGTGGGAACAAAAAGAAGAACAAACTCCAGCCAACGACTTGGGAGTTACGACACATTCCTCTAGTATCAGGGTCCCAATGAGTGACAATAAAATCCAGTGATCTCTCATTCCCAGTGACACCCGATCTCCAGTGGCCAAAGGCCAGACAAAATTTGGTGTATCATTTCTAAGCAGATATCATTCTCTTGAATTCCACCAGAACTCCTGATGCAGCTGGAGATATATTAGCCTATTATAGAGCTGTAGGACACATAAGAGTACTCAAAAAAGCTGAGATGGCAAAAGCAAGGGAAGTAAAAGCTAAAATAAATGAATGGGACTACATCAAACTAAAAAGCTTCTGCTCAGCAAAAGAAATTGTCAAGAAGGTAAAGAGACAACCATCCAAATGGAAAAATATATTTTCAAGCAACGCCTCCAATAAGGGCCTAATATCCAAAATATACAAAGAACTCATACAACTGAATAACAACAAAAAAACAAACAATCCAATCAAAAGATGGGCAGTGGACCTGAACAGATACTTCTCCCTAGAGGACATACAAATGGCCAACAAATATATGAAAAGATGCTCAACATTGCTAGCTATTAGGGAAATGTAAATCAAAACCACAATGAGATACCATCTCACACCTGTTAGAATAGCTAATAATCAACAGGACAAATGTTGGAGAGGATGCAGAGAAAAAGGAACACTCAGACCCTGCTGGTGAGACTGCAAATTGGTACAGCAACTATGGAAAATAGTATGGAGCTTCCTCAAAAAACTAAAAATTGATCTACCATAGGATCCAGCAATCCCTCTACTGGGTATTTACCCCCAAAGACTTGAAAACCCATATCCAAAAAGATATTTGTGCACCGATGTTCATAGCAGCATTATTCACAGTGGCCAGGACATGGAAGCAATCGAAGTGTCTTACATTAGATGATTGGCTAAAGAAGCTGTGGGACATATATATACAATGGAATATTACTCAGCCATAGGAAGAGATGAAATACTACCATTTGCGACAACATGGATGGACCTCGAGATAATCATGCTAAGTGAAATAAAACATACAGAAAAAGTTGAAAATCACATGATATCACTTACATATGGGATATAAACCTAAAAGCAACAAACGAGCAGAACAAATAGAGACTCATGGACACGGACTATAGGCTAGTGGTTACCAGAGGACTATAGACTAGTGGTTACTAGTAGGGTGGGGGAGGAGGAGGTAGGTAGACAGGGTAAAGGGGGTCAAATATAGGGTTTAGGGTGAGGGCGAAGTGGGTAAAGGGGATCAAATATATGGTAGCTGAAGGAAACTGGACTTTGGGTGGTAAACACATAACAGATGTCAAATGATAATGTACACCTAAAAATTATATACTTGTTATTAAACCATGTTACCCCAATAAACTTAATAAAAAAAAAGATACAAACTTCCAGTTATAATATAAATAAGTTCTGGGGATGAAATGTAGAGTATAGTCACTATAGTTAACAATACCATATTGTGTATTTGAAGGTTGCAAAGAAGATAAATCTTAAAAATCGTCATCACAAGAAAAAGCGATAACTATGTGAGGTGAGGGATGTTAACTAAACTTGTGGTAATTATTTCACAATATACATATATCCTATCATTATATTGTACACTCTAAAATAATGTTATATGTCAATTATATTTCAATAAAATAAAATTAAAGTTATTTAAAAAATAAAAAGCTGAAGCTATTTAAAATTAAGAGAACAATCTATGTGGGGTGGAATGGGGTAAAAAGATTCCTAGTTCTGCTAAGTTGAGCTGGGTCTTAAAGAATGTAAGAATCATGAGAGGAAGAGAAAAGGAGCATTTATTCAGCACATGGATTGCTCTTAGGCACCCTGCTAGATGCCCACAATAAGCAAAACTGTTGCTATAACCTGGATCTATAAAGTGTATCATAGAATTTAGCTATGAGGATAGAGAGAAAGCCTATTTTCTAGAGATTTCAGTCTTAGAGCTAAAAGATACTTTGGAGATATAATGGATAAGTAGTCATAGGGGACAGAAAGGTGACCTAGTAGTACAAATAAAAGCACTTTAAAAATTATAAATATGGGATACATGTGTGAAAATTTAGCCTCTATTAGGAAAAATATAAGTGAATATTCTTTGTGTGAGATCCAGTCTAATGATTTTGCCTAAAAATGCACAATAACTTCATGTCTATCAATCTTTAAAAGAAAACTTCCTGAGAGTTGAAATAAGAACACATGAAAAGGATCAGAACTTGAAGATGCTCAGTGTTAAAAAAAAAAGTTTAACGTTTACCTTATTATTACTAATAGTTAATGTGGCAAGAATCTAGACATTTCAGCATTTCTATGTGCATTTCTAGAAAATATTATGAATGGCAATCCCATACACCTTCTATGTCTGTAAGGAGGAAGTTACTACTTAATTCCCAATATTTTTATCATTTTGGATTTTTTTTAATTGTTTTATAGATCTAATTGATTCTTTTGGGAAGTTAGTCTCCCATTTCGAAGGATTTCATGGTTTTTGCTCAGCTCTCTCCCGGAGCATCCAAAGTTATTTACCCACCTGTCTGCCTCACCCTTTAGGTTTTAAGCTCCCTGGTACACAGACTATATTAACATAGCCTTAAAACCTGGGAGTATGTGGCACACACTATGTAATCAATACAATTTGTTAAATAAATGAATCAAAAGCAAGTTGAGAATATGAGATGAATGTGCTAAGTGAGACCAACTGCATAGGGACAATGTCTAAACTAATGTAAAATTTCACATACTATTAGAAGACTGTGGAAGCTATTTTAATGGCTAACTTTCTCCTCCTTCAAATGTTGGTTTAGGTGTCATCATCTTGCTATCTTGACCACACCCCTACTAAAATCAAACCCCCTACCCCAGCTGCCTCCTGCCTTTCCTCTATTACCCTGTTCTATTTTTCCAGTCTCTGCTCATTGTTTGTCTTTCTCAATAGAATATAAATGTTATGAGGGCAAGAGTTTTTTTTTTCCTGTTTTGTTCATTTCTATATCCCAAATGCCTAAAACAGGAACAGACACATAGTAGATGCTCAGTGCATATTTGTTGAATAAATGTAATGAATAAGGATCTTGTCAAAAGCATTTGTGTTTGTTTGTTGTTTTTGTCGACTGAGGAAGGTAGACTCAAAGATATTGGTAAGTTTATAGATGGGTTACAAAAGAGATGAAAAAAATTACCTTACCACCTTCAAGGTGGGCATTAAGTGTCAGAATATATTACTTCCATTGTTAGACATTACCAGTCTAATGCAGCATATTTTGATAAAGATGTATCATAGGACAGAGCCTGTTCTAATAAACCTTAAAAAACTAATAGTTCTTTCTGATGAACTATTTTTAGGCTGACACTCTAGGGTACCATATTTTCTCTTATAAGGGTGTTTTTCTACCAACGATTTTAGTTGAAGTCTTCTACTTTAGTACAGCATAATGATTATTTAGTACATGCTGTTTTACAGCCATTATTGAGGATAAATCCACTGAGACAAAGAGATCTGAACTGCACTTATACTATCTAATCTGTTGTGAAATTTTGGTAAAGAAGTCCAGTCTGTCAAAAATAATTTCCATGTCTCTGAGCCATGGATAGATGCACACATACTCTCTTCTCTTATTTTATCATCACTACCCATATGAGTTCCCTACCATAAAGCATGGTGCTAGCCACTAAGAATGCCAAGAGATATAAGTCATGATCTCTACTCCATTCTATTGAGGAGATGGGACATGCCCATAAATAGCACAGGGGAGCAGAGTTGAGGACCACAGGGGTGGTAATTTCAGAGAAGAATGTAAGAATGAGAGTTGTTGGAAGTTAAGTTGGAGGAGTTAGAATTGATTTAAGTTTTGAGAGTATCTGGCAAAATAAAAATGAAAGAGCTTTCTTTTTCTAGACCAGCCACATCTTCTAACGGGTCTTTTGCTTTATTGGAGGGAAAAATCCTCAGTCTCTTAATACTTCTTGATTTTTTTCCCTGCAAAATAGCTATGTCTACGCTCTGTCCTCCAATGTGCTGACCCCCTAATTTGTTTTACATGAATGAAGACAAATGATCACTTTGAGAATCTGAATGTAGTTTTTCTTTCGGGATCCCTCAGATGAAATATTTCTTAACCTTCTTTACTGGGGAGTATTTAAAAATGGTTGCATGTTTGATATTCCCAACTGGTAAATTGATAAATGGATCATCTCATTGTATTCCTTGCACCTGCATGAGGCTGTCTTCTCTAACGTGCTTAGCCAGAGTATAGTGAATGCATCTGCTTTACAAGTTAACCGACAGAATTTGTTTATAAACCCACTGAAGAGCTAAATGAAGCAAAATGCATTATCTTGCTTGCTAATTACATTTTATTTCAGCTGAAAGCTTATTACAGCTACAGCCTGAAAAATCTAACTTTTTAATTTTGTTTACATCTACTTCTGCTTTTACTTCAGCCTCCAGAAGATTATTTTTCTTTCTTTCTTTCTTTCTTTTTCATAAAATTAAGAAGGAGGATTAAAGCAGTTGACTGGAGGAGGCTGTGGAATTGGTTAATAACCCCTCAACTGCGTTTTGTTAATAAGAAAAGGCCTTTACTCCTAGTATAGATGGTATCACTTTCTGTACTAATGGACTTCTCAGACATCAGAATGCATGGATGTCTTTCACTTGCCTTTAACTCACCACTTCCTGAGTGGAGGTTACATTTCTTATAGACACAGCAATATGACAGTAAGGGCAAAAAAAGCTGATACCCAAAACCACAGATATCTGAATAAGCCACATTCTTAACACTGTCATGTCAATTTAGATGTGCTCTCCACCTTTTTCATCAAAATGAAGTTGTACTCAACATTTCATTAACTGTTAGTTCTGTGTGTACTCAGGAATGGTAGGGCCTGTGCTTGTCTCAGCTCCATTGCTAGTTGATCCTTCCCACATTTCTCCTGAAAAGCAGTTTTCTACTCCCAACCACCTCCATCAATCTACAATAGTTAAAAATTATCATTACCTGCTACTACCTTCTAAGACAGTCACTTACAAAATCACCATACTGTATAGTGACCCTGAATCTCTAGGCCATTTAGATGACTACACTCATTTATAATTTCTCTCTGATAAAATGAGAATCCCCACATTCATGTATTATGGTTGCTTCTTCCTTAGCTTCTTCACTCTACCATGCTTACAGGTGTTACCTCAGAAAATTATCATATCGTTATGAAGGTGGCAGATGTAGCAGGCACTGAATTATCTGATCATGAATGACAAAGGCCTTCTTCATATATCTCCCTATGCAGCAATTTTCAAAGTCTCTGGGGTCCCCTTTAAGAGGTCCACGTCATCAAAACTATCTTCATAGAAATACTAAGGCATCATCTGCCTTTTACTGTGTTGATATTTGCGCTGATGGTGCAAAAGCAGTTGGGGAGTAAAAGTGGCAACGCCTTAGTTTGAATAAAAGCAGTGACACCAAACTGCTAGTAGTCGTATTTTTCATCACTGTGCACTCACAGGAAGAAACAAAAACAAAAACAAAAACCAATGTCACTTAAGAATGCCTTTGATGAAGCAGTAAAAATTATTTTATTAGATCTCAATTTTTGAATATACTTCTTTTCAATGTGATAAAATGGGAAGTATATATAAGACACTTTTGCTGGATACTGAAGTATGGTATGTGTCTGTGCAGATATTTGAGTTGAGAGCTAAACTAGCTTTTTTTTCATAGAATGCCATTTTTGCTTGAAAAAAGTGACTGACAAATAGTGGTTATTCAGACTTAGGTATTTGGCAGACATTTTGTCAAAAATGAACAAAGCGAGCTTGTCACTTTAAGGAAAACAACTGACAGTATTTTTTGCCGACAATAAAATTTGAGCTATCAAGCAAAAATTAGAATTTTGGAAAATTCGTATCCGTGACTGTGAGCTTGACAGCTTCCCAATACTTAAAGGCTTTTCTGATAAGACTGGTGTTATACTAATGAATGTGATTTGTTGTTACTGTATTATGAAATGTGTCAACATTTAGAAAATCTGTATAACTCACTGAAGCAATATTTTCCAAATGACCAATGTATGATGGTGTAAAATCAGACACAAGTAAAAGATCCATCCAAATTGCAAAACAGACCAACTGATTTTTAATGCATTGGTATGAAGAGCAGGGAAAGTTCATTGATATTGTTCCAGATTCCAGGCAGAATCCTTTAAGAAATGATCACTTACTGAATATGCGTGTATATCAAAGAATAATCACAGTTAGGCTAGTAACATACTCTTCTCTTTTCCAACTACATATCTGTGTGAGGCTGGCTTTTCTTCATATACTTCACAATATACCATAATAGACTGAATGCAGAAACAGATAGAAGAATCTAGTTATCTTGTAATTAAGCCAGATATTGAAGAGTTTTACAAACATAAAAATATCCTCTTGCTGAACGTTTTGGTTTTTTGAAAATGTAATTACTTGGCATTAAAATGTTTTTTACATTAGTGTGTTATGAATTTATTGTTATTGAAGAATAAATTAATAAATAATTATTTAAAATTCATTTGTTTTCATTACTAATATGGTAGATACTAATAGTTATAACTCATGTAACTAAAATTCTTTGGAGTAATTGATAATTTTTTAAAGTGCATAGGAGTTATAAGACCAAAAATTTGAAGACTTCTGCTTTACACCACACCGTGGTTTGTTAGAAAATAGCAATGGCTATTGTCTAACTTATGATCTCACTTTAAGGAGACGTCTGCATACAAATGTTTTATATTTCCTTGTATAGAAAAAACAAATCAAATAAAAGATGAGCAGAGGACCTGAATAGACAGTTCTCCAAAGAAGACATATGGATGACCAACAGACACATGAAAAGATGCTCAATGTCACTAATCATCAGGCGGATGCAAATCAAACCCACAATGAGATATTACCTCACACTTGTCAGAATGGCTATGATAAAAAAGACAGCAAATAACAAGCGTTGGTGAGAATATGGAGAAAAGAGAATCCTCATGTTGGTGGGATTGTAAATTGATGCAGTTATGGAAAACAGTATGGAGTTTCCTCAAAAAATTAAAAATAGAACTATCAGATGACCCAGCAATTTCACATCTGGACATTTATCTGAAAAAAATGAAAACACTAATTCAAAAAGATATATGTACCCTATGTTCATTGCTGTACCACTTATAATAGCCAATATATGCAAGCAAGTTCAGTGTTTATAAATAGGTGAATGCAAAGAAGATGTTATTATACACATACACACACAATGGAATATTACTCAGCCATAAAAGGATGAAATCTTGCCATTAGAGACAACATAGATGGACTTAGCTGATATTATGCTAAGTGAAATAAGTCAGAAAGAGAAAGACAAATGCCAAAGAGTTCACTTACATGTAGAATCTAAAAAACCAATGAACAGTCAAAACAGAAACGGACTCATGAATACAGAGAGGGGATGGTGGCAGGGGGAAGTGTGAAAAATGTAAAGAGTATTGAGAAGTATAAATTTCTAGTTATGAAATAAATGTCATATGTATGTAACATATAGCTTAAGGGATACAGTCAATAATATTGTAATAACTTTGTACAATGACAGATGGTTACCAGACTTATCATAGTGATCACTTTGTAAGGTACGTTGGTGTTGAGTCACTGAATCTCGTACACTTGAAGCTAATATGTTGCATGTCAACTATACTTTAATAAAAAAAGAATGTATATTTTCTTGCTGTTGGATTGAGTATTCTATATACGTCAATGAGATAAAGTTGTTTGATCATGCTATTCAAGTCATTTAATCTTTACTTAGAGTGGATTTGTCTATTTGTCCTTTCACTTCTGTAATTTTCGCCTTATGTATCTTGATGCTCTTTTGTCAGAATTGTTATGTCTTCTTGGATAACTGACTCTTTCATTATTAGTAATATTGTTCTTTACCCCTGAGGACTTTCCTTGTTCTGAAGTAAGCTTCGTCTGAAATTAATATATCTACTATAGCTTTTTTTATTAGTCTAAATATGGTATATCTTTTTTATCCCTTTACTTTTAACCTATTTGAGTCTTTATATTTAAAGTGGATTTCTTGTAGACAATATAGTTGGGTCCTGTTTTTTTTAATCCACTCTGGTAATCTTTGTCTTTTAATTAGTGTACTTATCAGTAACATTTAAAGTAACTATTGATATAGTTGGATTAATATCTACTATATTTCTAACTTTTCTATTTATTACTTTTTTGTTTATTGTCCCCTGATTTTTACCTTCCCTGGTTCTACTTGGAAATTTTATATAATTTCATTTTATTTCTTCTTAGTGTATCAATTTCACTTCTTTAGAAAAATATTGCCTAGAATTTACACCATACATTTTTAACTAACATAAATCCACCTTCAAATAACACTAGCATTTCATGCAGGTGTCTTATAACAGACTATTCCCACTTTCTCCCTACCTTCTCTGTGACATTGTTGCCATTCATTTCTCTTATCTATATGCTATAATCATTTAATACATTGTTATTACAGTTGCTTTTAAAATTTAGTTCTTTTAGATCAATTATGAATAAGAGAAATAAAAGATTTCCTTTTTTTCTTCATTAATTCCTTCTCTGACATTCTTTCTTTCTATAGTTTTTGCTCATATATTTTTGATGCTATTTTGTTACAGAACATCCATTTTTTTTAAAAAAAACTGTATCATTTTCCTTCTTCCTGAAGAACTTCTTTTAACATTTCTTACAGGATGGGTCTCCTGGTGATTGATTCCCTCAGTTTTTGTTGATCTGAGAAGTCTTTTTTTCCCCCTTCACTTTTGAAGAATAATTTTGCAGGATATAGAATTCTAGGTCAGTGGAGTTTTTCTTTCAGCCTTTTAAATATTTAACAGCACTCTCTTCTTGCTTGAAGGGTTTCTGATGAGAGGTATGCTGTAATTTGTATCATTTTTCTTCTAAAGATAAGGTGTTTCCCTCCCCTTTGGATTGTTTCAAAGTGTTCTCTTTGTTTTTGATTTACTATACAGTTTGAATATGAAATGCTTAGGTGGGTTATATTTTTTTTGTTGGTGGGAGGCGGGGGGTTGTTTTGGAGTTCTCTGAGCTTCCTAGACCTGTGGTTTGGTATCCGTCATTAATTTTGGAAAGTACTCAGCCATTATTACTTCCAATATTTCTTCTTCTCTGCCCTTAATTTCTTCTCCAAGTATTCCAATTATGCAAATGTTATATTTTTAAAAAATTTCCCATGGTTTTTTTAGTTTCTGTTCTGCTTTCTTTTCTTTTCTTCTTGTTCTTTTCTTGTACTTTAATCTGGGAAGTTTCTGTTGGCCTATCTTCAAGCTGATTGTGTTCTTGGCTGCGTTTAGACCATCTTAAACATTTTAAATTTCTATTATAGTGTTCTTGATTTCTAGCATTTCCTTTTAATTCTTTCTTAGACTTTCCATCTCCCTATTTATATTACCCAAGTACTCTTTCATGTTATCTAATTTTTCCATTAGGGCACTTAGCATATTAATCAGTTATTTTAAATTCCCTGTCTGATAATTCCAAAAGCTGTATCATCTTTACATCTTATTCTAATGCTTGCTTTGTCTCTTCAGATTGTGTTTTTCTCTTTATCTTTTAGGATGCGTTGTAATTTTTTTCTGAAAGTGATACATACTGTATTGTGTAATAGAAATAGAGACAAATAGGCCTTTAATGTCAGGATTTATGTTAATCTGGCTAACAGTTGGGGTGTGTTTAATGTTTTCTGTAGCTATAGGTGCCAGAGGCTTCGCCTTTCTCTAATGTCCTTGATTTTGTCTCCCCTCTTGGCTTTGAGCTTCTCTAAATATTCAGAGAGCATAATTGTCTTGCTCCTTTAGTTGTAATCCATTATCATCCTGAGGCCCAGTCGATGTGGTGCTAAAGTATGAGAGAGGCGAGATTCTAAAATCTTATGATTAACTCCCATATTTTATGCCTGTGTCCCTAAGTTAATAAGTGTTTCTCTCAACATATTCCCTCCCCTCCTCCCCTCACCCGCCCACTTTGGTGCAATAGAAAGACTAGTGGGGATTGAATCGAGAGAAATATCCTTCCCTTAGCTGGGGTAAAATTCTACTAAGGTCTCTCCCCCGGGAAAGTAGAACTTTTCTATGGAGAATACTCTGGTTATATTTCACAATTATTACTCTTCCCTTTCTCCTGCCAGAACTGCGAAGAATTTTTCTCAGATTTTCACTGTGAAAACTTGATAGGATTGCTGGAAGCAAAACCCATAGAAGTGTGGGGATCCCCTTAAGACTGCTACATAAGATTATAAAGACATAACAATGAATTTATCTATTCAACAAACTTTTCTTTTTCTCCTATAATATGACATATATATTATCTATACCCAGAGGTTACAGACAGGAAAGAAATGCTGTAAAAGCCAAAATACTGCCAGTGGTCTTCCAGATGGTAAAATTATGAATGATCTGCATTTTCTTGTTTGTTATTTAGGACAATTTCTAAAATGTCTATAAAACATATCAATTTTATAAAATATTTTAAGTCTTTTATAAAAGTTGTTATTTATTTTCTATCAATGCGAATTTGAAAATTTTCTTAATTTTCTTTTGCCACTCTCGCCTAAATAGAGTGGTTTATGCATTATAGCATGGACTCAGAAAAATAGTTTACTCCTCATCCCCATATTCTGAATTCATCAGTTTTAAACAATTACAGTGAAATGAGAATCTCGTATTTCTAAATGCCTCTAGGAAACAATGCCACAACCACCTTTGGTAGCTTGCCTCTTTATTTCATCATTTGTGGTACACAATTCTTCCACATGTTTAACATAAACCTCAGTTCCAAATATGCCCATTTTTTTTTGTTATCACCTCCACCAATAACAGAGAATTGACACATTTAGTTACTGTACTGAGCACCTAATGTGCTTCTAACTCTGTAAAATTTATTAATGTCTGCCCTGATTTTTTCAAAGGATTATATAAGGATTAGAGGAGTATAGTGCACATATAGAGTAGTAGAGAGAAACACGTCACTGTTTAAATAAAATATATTTGTTTTCTTAATATAGATGCTTAATAGATTCTTTAAAAATAGCATTGAGTGTTCTTTTATTTAGCAACTAATATTTAATGTTAGTGAACAGTAACCATGTTTTAAAGGATTATTCGTGATTTTTTATTCTTAAATACTTCTCCATAACATTCTAACTATTCAACCTCACCAAAGGAGTTTTTAAGATCCGAATTTCACAGATGGGACAGAACTGTCCTTTAGTCATATTGGTGACGTGAGCTAACTGCTTGACAAAAAAGGGAAAGTAAATTCTCTTCTATTTATCATTCTGGAATCAGTACAATCAATCTATTGGCATTTACAGCTCTCAGTATTTCATACCTACTAGATGCTTAATAAATTTGACTGCTGCGTCACATTTATTTTATAATCACTCATGGAAGGCAAACATTCACACTTTGAATATTAAATATTTTGTTTTGTTTCCTCTCTTTTCCTGTGCTCCACTCTCTCCTTGTCCCATTCAACTTCATCCCATTCTTAACTATTATTCATACTTTATACGTATTTAAAAGTAAACTCAATTTCTTTATTCTTTTCTCACATTTCCTTATGATTTACTTTAAAAATACTTAAGGCATCATAATAGAAATAAATACATAAAATAAAGGCCAATAACACAAAGGTAAAATAAGGGCCAAATAATAAAGATGACTGGGGGGATGGATAATAGAATGAAGAGCTAACGATGATTAAATGAGAAAAACTAAGAGAAATGAAATGAATGTGATTAAATAGAGAATGTAGCTTAGTTTCCAGGCAGCCAAATTGAAAAAGAGTTAGTTTGCATTGCTTAATGAAAAAAAAGATGTAAGTTTAATTTTTCAATGAGAAGTTGACTCAGAAGTTTCTATAACCTATAGCATAGCTTGAGATTATTCCTATAGATGATTATTATAAAATTACTCTATGACTTTATTAATTTATTTAAATATAAATTGAGCAGCTGCTTTGTGCCTGGCACTGTAGTAGATTGGGGATGTATAAGAAAGAACAAGAAAAACTTACCTGAAAGGCCCTCCAGAAAATCATTCTAGAAAAGGAAAACCAACAAATAATAACAATAATAGTAATTATTATTATAATGGTACTACTAATGATGATGATGTGATAATGCAATAAAGCTTTTATCAGATAAAGAAGTAAACAAAGGTGGAGTTTAATTAAGTGGGGGTGGGAAGAAGAGTGAGATGATAGAAAAGGGGATGTGTTTGAGGGAGAACTTCCTGCATGAGTTGATTTCTGAAGAAAGGCTTTCTAGAGAGAGGAAATAGCATTGAAAAGCCATGAAGACCTGAAACACATGACGAATTTGTGGGGCAGTCCGGGCACCCACACTGCTGAAGCACAGAGGACCTGGATGTTGGAGGAAAGGACGGGCTTGGATAGTCGTGCACCGTGCTCACAAACTTGGAAGTTTCCTTTGGGCGATGAGGAGCATGGAAGTTTCAGACCAGTAAGTGACATGGTCAGACTTGCTTTCAGAAAGATTGCTTTGGTGGAACTGTAGAGGATAGGGGCAGGGAAATGAGATAGAAGGATTTTGTAACACACCTAGTGCAGTGATGGCAGGAACAGGATGGAGAGAACAGATTTTAGGAATTCTGCATGATTAGCTCACCCTCAGCTCCACTCTAAGCCCTGTGTTAGCCACAGACTCTCTAGTGTCTGTTTCATAACTTACCATGGGCTCATTCTCTTGCAGGGTTTTTCTGGGTCCTACTAGAACATCTGGGATGGAGGAGAGTCAGGAAGTGAATGTGCTTCTTTCTAGGCCTTCCACTCATGGCATTTGGGGCTGCTTTTTTTTTTTCTTTTCAAATGATCCAAAAGGAAATCTGACTCCCAGATTCTGGAATTTCAAAGGGCCTGTTCTTTTATTGAATTGATATTTCCAAAATATAGCCCAATGTTTTCTAATTTTCTTATTAATTTTATTTAAAGAGTAGTATCAGTTTTTAATTTTTGAGGGGACACAGAAAGATTAAATAAAGGAAATCACAAGCTCCTAAGAGTTCCTGATGTTTTAGAAGTTGTAGTTCTTAAAGCTGAAGTAGTAAAACTCAACAGCTTGCTAAAATATTGCCATATGACAGCAGGAAAAAATTTAAGACCAAGGAATTAGAGTGCTGCCAGCATAAAAGACTTTGTTAGCACCTGACTGGCACTAAGTTTTATGTTATTGCTAACGAGAAGCTGATAACGTGATTTCTGAAAGATTTTCAATGCTTGGCAAATATTACTCCTTAGTGTTTTACACTTTCATGCTAAATATCTCCAGATAATCTAGGCTTCTTAAACATTATCTTAGTTATTTTAGAGTCATGAGTACAAGCCTGAACTTTTACTGTTTAATACTTACATGTTCCAAAGGCTACCCACATTTGGCCCATGCATGTAAATGCAAACAATAGGATGACTGTTTCTATTCTCTGCTCTAAATCCTCCAGCTTACCATTTTGACTCCGCAACAACTTATAAAACTGAAAAGAGATTTGAGATCTAAATTGTCATGCTTACATTACATACTAATGACTGGTGCTACTGACCAACAAGACAGTTTAGCCTAACAGAGCCTCTTCCTGCCTCCTTCAGAAGCAGCCCTTGAATAATGAGACCTGAGAGACTAATTAGCTTGCACATTGGTGCCTCATCCTTTGAATCAGCCTGTAGGATGAACAGCTATTCTGCAGACTTCTCTGTCTCTTTGAGGAGAAACAGCTTGCACTGACTTCTGGGACAGGAAGTTGCTCCTTAGCCAGGCCTGTCAATCATGGTGAATGTTGGAGTGACCAATGAGACAAATTCAGATAAGGAAGATCCTACAAATGCCAAGATTTATTGGCTTTGCTGCTAAATGTTGGAGATTCAAAAGTGAATAAGATGGGAAATAAAATGAATAAGACAGTGAACTGAGTGAAGGTGGGCAAAAGGTACAAACTTCCATTTCCATTTATAAGATAAACGAGTCCTAAGGATACAATGTACAGCATGGAGACTACAGTTAACAATACTGTGCTGTATATTTGAAAGTTGCTAAGAGAGTAGATCTTAAAAGTTCTAATCACAAGAAAAAAATTTTAACTATGTGTGTGATGGGTGTTAACTAGATCTTGTGATAATCATTATATGATATACACTATATCAAATCATTATGTTGTATACCTAAAACTAATACAACGTTATATGTCAATTATGTCTCAATTTAAAAAAAAGAAAAGAAAGATAGGAAAGTTGGAACGTGGCAAGGGGAGGTGGGGGAAATGTTTTACAGGCCAGAGAACACAAGTGGGAGAAGGTTATATATTCAATTGCAAGCTGTGGAAGAGCACAGGACTATATGTGACTCATCTTTATCTCTCATATAGGGCCAAATCCAGTGCTTTGGACATTTTTTTTAAAAGATGCATAAGATGGTTCCTGTCTTCAAAGAACTCACTATCGAGGGGAAGCAAATAAGTAAACAATTGAATCAAATTATAAATGCTTCACATAGTTTCCTCATCTAGAATTGAATACGTACTCCTCACACTCTCAAACCAACTGCCACATTCCTCCCTTTGCTTACACAAGCTTCTCTAGAACTTGTGAAATAATATGACCTTTGAAAAATATTTATGTAATTCTCCATTGTCTTTTGCATGAAGAAAATGTTGATCGTTTTTAGTATCCACCTCTTAATCACCGATAAAAAAGCAGGACGTGCTCTCAAGTGTTTCTAGATTTATGTTGAGATTTGACTAATTGATGAGCAGGAGAAAGAAGGATTAGTCACTAAATAGTTTTACAACTCATCGGAAATGCCAGGGCTGCATTATGAAAGCTGGAACATTCCACAGACACAGACCTCATGAGGACCCTGAACAGATTTCGTTCTGCGATTTGTTTCAGAATGAAATTCTATTCACCTTCCTTTCCTGGTAAATTTGAATACTTAAAAACATTAGACGAGGGTGTGAGCTGTTGTTTAAGGATAAACTGCCGTGCCCTAACCCAAAGCACATTTCAATAGCGGTCATTACCCTCCACCATGTTAGTCAGAAGCCAAAGAGTTTATTCGCTGTCACTAGTAACCACCTGCCCATGGTGAGTGAACATACTTTCAGTTGTACCTGGCACGAAGTATATTAGACTGAGTGGGGAACCTGCAAATTCTCTAAAGCAGATTGCAGCAGAGGAGGCAGAACTGTGAGTTTAGTCTGCAGGAACAGATGAAATCTTCTCTGAACATATGGTTTTTATTGAGACAGCAATTACTGTATAGCAGTGAGGAAGGCCAGGGAAGACACCCCAACTCACTGAAGCTTGAATAGTTAAGCTCAGCCATATATTCACATGCATTTTCGAATTGATGTTTCTTATATCTCTATGTATATTTTTACTTGATTGACAGTCCAGAAGACATCTAGGTATCCTGTCAGCAAAACAGATCCCTTAGAAATACTTAAGCTAAAGCTAGTCTTTTATGAACTAAGAGGGGCTTGTAACCTTTGGTTATGCTTTAGTTCATCAGATAAGACTCCTGGGGTGAATAAGTATCGTGGTCAGCTTAGTCCCATGCTGCAATTCACGGGCCCAAGGAAAAAACATAGTGTTGTCACATTTAAAAAGTGGCATATGTTTTCCTAGTAATTACATCTTATATGTTTACTATTCAAAACATGCAGGTGTGGGTTTTTGAACAGTAGCCAATGACAAAGTGCCTGACTGGCAGCAGTTCCTAAGTGAATCATGTTTCACTGTCTGTCAGTTTTTTATAACTGTTTTCACTACTAATTTAGTTCTGTGATGCAGTGTGCAATTAGTTCTATTATGGAAGCAGCTGTCTTCAGTTTTACAAAGACGCTTTCCCCCTTTGGCTTGCACAGATCTTGTGGTTCTGCTGATGTGATGATGGGAGTTGTAAAGTGGTACCTAGATGAGCCACAGCGGGTCCGGATCTTCCACACACATAGGATTTTGCTTACTCACTACTGCTCTAATACTGTTTCTCACAGCTCAGTTAAAAAGGGGGTCACAAAGGAATTTGCTCCTTGTCCTTGCAAGATGTGTCCTTTGGAGAGTGATGACCAGTCCAATTGTACTCCCTAGAATCTTGTTGTTTAGAAAAATCTTTGTTTGTAAGTGATGTATTAGGTGAAAATTGAGGTGGGAGCTGTGGTAGGCAGAACAAGAGGGTTGTATTCGGTTCACTTTCTAACAATGAACTATGGTTTTAAAGAACCAAGATGAAGCTTGAATGCAGCAAATGTCAGTATATGAACAATGTAGGAAGTGAGCTTAATGTTTACAGCTAGATGGGATGTGATCATATGCCATGGCTGCTACTGCATCCTATCTTCTCAGGAGTTTCCATGTCTTTTGACGTTCAATCCCAAGTCTCATCTGACACCAGGAATTCTCCAGGTAACCCAGAGCAATGCCCATTCTGAATCTCTCTCTCCTAAGTAGGGCAAATAGTTTGAGCATTTTCTTCCAAGCATAATTCCAAGCATAATCCCCTATCATGTCTTTGGACTCTTGCAATTTAAAGTATGGTTCATGGACCAGAAGTCTTAGCATCTCCTGTTAGAAACACAGGATGTTCAGCCTCACTCCAGACCTACTGAACCAGAATCTGCACTTTAACAAGATCCTTAGGCAATTTGTAGGCACATTAAGGTTTGAGATGCTTTCCTTTAGAACTTTACTGTTTGACTGCTGCTTATTAGTGGTTGCTAATGAGCATGACTATATTTTATTGAATTCAGAGCACTTATGATCAACTGAAATATCTGGCTCTTTCATTTATTTGTATTTTTTATTGAACACTTCTCCTTCTCTTAAATATAAGCTTCTTGTGCCTAGTTGCTTTGTTTTATTATAGTATCTGGAGCAGGTGGACTAGTGCAGCCACATATTTAACATTCAACAAACATTTATTGAATTAAGCCAATGAACGAATGACCCGTTGTAGATCAAATGTGAGTGCAGTAACAGAGGGCTGGCAGATCGAGTTCCATAATCCCATGGGGTTGCCTCAGAACCTCAGCACATCATGCTTGGGTCAGGCAGGTGGGGGAGAAATTGAGAAAGGTAGGTTCGAAGTTCAGAAATCATACTGCGTTGATGGCCCCAGAGGAAACCTCAGCCATCTAGGGGAGGAATGGTGGCTCCAACTTTCCTCCCCTGATTTTTTTGGAAACTGACAGAATTATTAGTCTTGCTGCAAGATGTAATGCATTCCAGTTGAACCAAAACATTTTATGAGAATACTGCTCTACGTGTACTGCTGGAAAAGCAAATAGTGAGATCCAGGAGCCTGAGTTTTGGTAGGGTGACCAACTCACTCTGGTTTGTCTGGAACAGTCCTGGTTTTCAAATGGAAAGTCCCATGTCTCAGGAAATCCCTCAGTCCCAAGCAAACTGGGATGGTTGTTCATCCTACTTGAATGTTTTCTGGCATATCAGCTGTATATGCTGAGAATCCCTTTCAAAGGGTGGAGGGCTCAGGGCCTTTAACAGACATTTAGATTTTTAGGGCACTTTTCTGATACAATAAAGAATGTCCAACAGCAGAAACACCTAGAGGTACATCTCTTAAGATCTGCCATGGGATGGTGGCTTAAATCCCATTAATTTCACAAAGCAATTCTTTATTTTTGTCTTTTTGATAAATATGGGCAGAGACTGACCTTTTCCTCAAAAACGGATGACTCACTTAAAAGTATTATCTTAGAAATCTTAGTTTTTTCATTAGATGTTGCCCCAAAGGTGCTAATATTTGAATTGTCGTGAAGGTACACTGCTCCAGGACCCGAGCAAAACCTTGCTGGAAATGTTTTCATGCATTAAAGCCACAGGGGTTGTTTTCTTAAATTAAATTCATTTTCAGACATAATTTTTATGACTAACATTTCAAACCGTGCTCATTTAGTTCATCTTTCTTCCTAAAAAGAAACAAAAAGATAGATGGTATGCTGTGGGATTGAACTGTGGTGTTAGAAATCCAGGATCAGATGATTTCATCATAAAGTCCATTAGTTCAATTGGAATGTTTTTACATATACAGAGCAATATTCAGCTATATAACTAAATAGTATTACTTAACTAATTTAATCTATTGATGGTCTGAGCTTTATATTTTTGTCATGAAACTATTGTATTACTGGCCAATAGTCAGCATCCAAAAAACAGAGGACTGATCAAAGCTGGACATTTTTGAATTCAAAAAACAGGTTTTTATAAATGAAAAACATCTAGGGTTTAAATATTTTCATTTTTTCCTTTAAAAAAATCCCAGCAAGATATTATAGAAAGTTTAGGAAATAGGGTGAAATCATTGAAAACAACTGTTCTATTACAACTATTGTGACATAAGTTATTTTATATATTCCCAAAATTCTGCTTTAAAATACTGTCATCTCATAGACTTGATATAGAAAACACAGAACATGATAAATGATTCGTTAATTGAAAAAGGCTAAAAAAGCTATTCACCAGATTTGTGTTTAATTCTTTAACATAGCTGAGTGACTTCAGAATAGCTAAGTACTATATTGCAGAGTACTTGATAATGACAAATGCAATTACCAACTGAAGTACATTAATATTTCCTGAACTGCATTTGTTACTTTGATTGCAAAATGGTTTATGATTCTCTTCACAAAACATGATTTTATTCTTGCTCACTCACTCATCTGTTGGACTCTTGTAAACTGTTTTCTTGTGATGTTGCAACATATTGGTATGTCAGGATCAATTATGAAGCATGTTGAAAGAAGTTGTAACTAATAATAGGAAAGTGGTCCAAAGTTTACAAATTATTTACGTTTTAAAATAAATTAAAGTAGTTCTAGGTTGTCCAAGTCATTTCGTTATGCTGTGCTTTCTTGACAGAAAAGGAAGGGATTTTAAGCCAGCGGGGCAAGACCAGCCATAGCTTGTCTATGTTTTTGTACAGCAGTCAGAGGAGCAAGACACTTAGGAAAGTAGTCTGTCCTGGGTAAAAAAAACTGTTAAAAATACCTCGCCTACATTATCAAAAAGAAAGAATTATGAATCAGGAAAATTCGGAAGCTGTATGTTAAGCCAATGTACTCTTGCACTTCAGTGCAATGGAAAGAAGAAATTCCTGCACCAATGTTCTTTCAGAAACAATTATTAAGCATTTATCAGACACTATGTTTGGCAGTACAGGTCCTTCAAGAAGCACTCACCAAGATGGGGCAGACATGCAACAGATTTATTGAGGGAAATGATAACAAAAAATAAAAAGAAAGGGAGTAGGAATAGATAAGGAGAGCCTTCAGAACAATGCAATAGTGACACATGTGAAAGGAGAGAAGGAAGAAGGATTAGATATTAAGGTCCCTGACCATACTGTTCTGCTAAGAAAGTTTAGCCAGGTCAGTTAGGAGTTCTTGAGTGTAGTGGGTGAAATGGTGTCCCCTCCCCACCCCAGAAGATGTCCACCGGGAACCTCTGGGTGTGACCTTATTTGGAAAGGGGGACTTGCAGATATGAAGAAGGATATCAAGATGAGTTAATCTTGGATTATCTATGTGGTCCCTAGATCAAATGATAGTATCCAAATGATAAGAAGAGAAGTCACAGGCATACAGAAAGGGAGGTCATATAAAAACAGAGGCAAATATTAGAGTTGTATAGCTATAAGCCTAGGAACACTAAGGCACCAGAAGCTAGGAGAAAAGAATGAAATGGATTCTTCTTCAGAGCCTCTGGAAGGAACCAACCCTGCCAACACCTTGATTTCAGACATCTGGCCCTAAAACTGAGAGAATATATTTCTATAATTTTAAGCCATTCACTTTCCAGTAATTTGTTATGGCAGACACAGGAAACTAGTACACAGAGTCAAAGTTGCTCATTAGAGGATCCCTGCACCCCACAGGAATGGGCCAGCACTCTGTCATGTCATCACCTGGGAGCAACCCAGGGGAAGTGTGGCCTTGCCATGAATGTAACAGCAGATCCAGAAAAGTGGCAGCTAGCACTGTCATTTAACCATGCTTCCCACAAATTTCTCTTGAAGAGGTCTGGGTGATATGTCTTCATGACTACCATGTAATGAAATATCAAGAGTAAATAGTAGAGAGTAAAATCATAGCCTTCCAGAAGCTTAGTTGATAAACCAATGGATGTTGCACACATGGGAATATGAGCATATATGCAATAAAAGAGAATGACTTTATGTAGAAATTCTGAGAGAATTCAAAACCATGGAAGGGTCAGCCTAGAATGAGCTGAATCTGGGAAGCTTCATTACATGAAGAAAGTGGTGAAGAAGTAGGACAAATGTTTACATGTTAACATGAAGAGCCTTTGCATTGCTCTCCAGCCCTGCCACGGTGGCATTACATGAAAATGATGAAGCTATAGGATGGAGACAGCCTGAAAAGGCAACTGCCCCAAAGAGGTCATTGCACTCTCAATGGACTTTGTGTAAGGGAGGAAAAAATATTAGATGTAAAGCTTTCATGATTTCAGCATTTGCTTGGTATGGCCTAGCTTATCTTGGCTAACATATAGGGTAATAGTCCACATATAGACAAAGAGGTTGTTTCAAATTCTTCATTATTATAAGTAATTCTGCAATGAACTTTTATATCTATGGAAAATCTGATTATTTCCTTAGAATAAATTTCTAGAAATAAAATTTCTGGGTCAAAAAGTATGCACACTTCAACTTTTATTTTCACACTTCAACTTTTAATAGATATTGACTAAATGCCCCAACACAGAGGTTGCACCCAAACTGTAAAGCCACTCAGAGTGTATTAGAGTGCCTTTTTGACATGTTTGACAAAACTGCATTACCAAATTTTTTTAAATTAATGTCTTCAATTACTAATGAGGCTTAATTTTTCTATATATTTATTGGCCACTTCAATTTCTTTAGTAAAGTATAATTAATCTCCTATAGTATATTTTTCTATTTTGCTGTTTTATGGTTCTAATCATACTTGACATGTCTGCTTCTGTCTGCCTTTATGTTCCAAATATGTTCCTTATTTGTGGCTTATCTTTTAATCTTACCATTAATGTTCTGCAATATGGGCATCGTTACTTTGTACATAGTTGTAATTATTAAGAATTTCCTTTATGGTTTCTGGTTTTGATGTTCCGATCAGATTTCTAATCCTTTCTATTTCAAGTTTTAAAAAAAATGTTCACCTATATTTTATCCAAGTACTTACAGGATTTTTTTTTTCATAGTTAAATTATTAACCCATCTGGTAAGGCCCATATATACAATAGGGCGCCTATATCATAAATTGAATAATTTCTCATTTTTCATTTGATTTTAGATAATATCTTACCATACAATAAATTCCTATATTTTAATATGCTTCTAAACTTCTTGTTTAATTGATTTAGCTGTCTATTCCTAAGCCAGCATATGCTACTTTATTATAGGTCTAGTTACTCATTTTAAGAAATTTAAAACTTTCATAGCTACATTTCTACCTTAATTCTTCAAGATAATTAGAATAAATTTGTAAAATTTTATACAACAAAATATCTTTTATTCAAATGAAAACTTCTGCAGAATTTCTCAGTTTGTAGTGATGCAGATAAGAGTAGGGAGCTAAAGTCCCATCTACTTGTCCACCCACTAGATCCCAGCTGCAATTTTTGAGGAACAATTTGAGAAATCACTGCTCAGAGGATTCTTCCTGCTCTAAAGGACATCCTGTCCCATGAGCAAAGGTCATGGGCAACCAGAAATAGAGGAGGCTCATGGTCTTTCTTTTTATACTGATAGTCTTGGTCCTCTCACAAAATGGTAGAGGTTCCCACACCGTTGGATGCCTATAGCTTTCTGCTTCGTCTTACTGCAGTTGCTTTGGCTGCAGGTGCTCATCCATCACAAGTTGCTCTCCCCTATCTTTTTATCTTCTTTTCAGCAACCCTAAATAATATCTTTATTGCCCCAATATTTGAACATCTGTTCTACATTTGAGTATTTTCACTTAACAGTAGCTTTGGAACCATTTAAGTAACTAACCATTTCCATACTTAGCTGAAGAGAATATAAAATGTGAAGCATTAAAGATGTGCTATAGATAGAGAGGGACAAGCATGTGGAAACTCACTTTTCTGGGGTACAGAGAGAAAGCTCTGTGGTGATCTGAATTTCTCAAGTTAACATTTACGTGTCCTCACCACTTAAGGTGGAAAAGTAAGAATCCATCCTTCTAACTATGTCTGGTACATTTGTGTTATCACAAATGTGATAACACACTCCAAAGGATAGAACATTTACCACTGGTTTCTTTTTATCTCTACAACATGAAATAAGGAAGGCTCGGTTATCACTACTTAGTGATCACATATTCTAGTCCTGGTAATGATCAAATTTAGATCCAAGTCTGCACATTAATTATGATTCCTATGGACCACATGTAATTCTTTAGTCAAATTAAAGTTTAGAGAGAGTTAATTGGAAAGCCATCTTTCCCTTGGTGTAATGAATTTAAAATACATACAACATAAATTAAAATTCCCATTGATTTATTAAAAGAAGGCAATGGAACATATGTCTTAGTGAGAATGTTGACTTACCTTTATTGGAATTTGTTAGAAGTAAGTTAGAAGGCATCCCATTCATTCACTTATCATTCATTCATTCATTCATATTTATTGAATGTGTAACATAAAGTACTGTTGTATGTGTTAAGGATTTAGTGCTAGGGATATATCACAGGTGAAAAGGTTATGCTACAACAGAGCTGAAAGTTTAGTGGAAAAAACTTTAAAATTGATTAACAATAAATTTAAAAAATATCATAGAGTAATAAGTGCTATACTAAGAATTAAAATAGAGTAATATGATAGACATTGCCTCCTTTGAATTGGATGGTCATAGAAAATTCTCTGTGAATATGACTTCAAGCCAAAATATGAATAGAAAGAGGGAGATATCCATATGCATATCAAAAAAAAAAAAAAGACTCTTAAAGGTAGATAAAAAACTGGAACAAAGCCATATGGTAGAAGTTTGGTGAGTTTTCTATGAGCACTATGACTGGAATATAGCAAACAAGAGGGAACATGATACAATATTAGTTTCAATAGATAGTGAGGAGGCAGATCACAGAGGACTTTGCAAATCAGATTAAGGAATTTGAATTTTATAACAAGTATGAAGGAAAGCCATTGGAGGATTATAAGCAGATGGATGAAATGTTCTGATTTACGTTTATAACATTCTGGCTGCAAAACAGAGAATTGATTAAGAGAGCCAAATTGAAATGATGGAGTAGTAAAAGGGGAAAATGGTGATGCTGAGGAAAGGGAAAATTTTTTGAAGGGATGCTCCTGAGTAGACAAAAGGTGACATGCAAAAAGATGGCCTTAAATCATTCATGACAGGAAAAAAACTAACAGTCTAGATTCAAGTAGGTGAGTAGAGCGGCAGTGGAAGAGTTTGGAAAGTCTATTCTGATTGATTCCATTTCCTCAGTGAAATAGGAAGCAAGATCGGCATTGAGAATGAGGATAGGAAGGTTGTGCTGGAGGTTTGAGGGATATAGATGAATGAGAATGTAAATGGTCATGGGAAATGTAGTGTGGTTGTCAGGTAGCACAAAAATTCCTCTTAATGTTAGTGCTCATAAATCGAAAGTGAGACCAGTCAATCTGGAGCTACTTTTCTTCAGCCAGATTCAGCTATACAGCAGTACATGGAGAATGAAGAAAAATTGGAATTTGCCAAGATTGATGTTGGTCAAAACCACAGAAGAACAAAGGAGTTGAGAATTTATGCAAGAGGGTTATTTTAATATTGAACCATGGACTATAAGCTGGGTAAGGATATGAGTGAGGAAACCAGGTGGGAGGGTGAGCAAGATAGCGTGTGAAATTGTTGTATGATCAATAGCTTATAGATCCCAGAGGAAAAGACAGATTACTAGCAATGGAATAATAGAAAGAGTGAGCTAGAAAGATAGGTGATGGGCGGAGTGAAAATGTTGAAATTTGAGATTATGGGGCAATTTTCACTGGTAATGACGAGGACTAAGATATAACTATAGAGTGTCTAATTGAAGTAGAAATAAAGAGGAGAGTAAGGAACTGAGAGGTGCTAGAAGGACCTCTATTTGGATATTAAAATTGCCAAGAATTATGACAGGAGGTATGGAACAAGCATAAGCAGTTCTAACAAAACACAGTGGAGAAAAGAAAAACAATAAAAATGGAAAAAAAAGTGATTGATAAGGAGGCAGAGATTGGAGATTAAGCATACATATAGTTGATATGCTTGATAAAGAGCAAACATAATTAAAATAGAAGCATTAAGTAAAGACATAACTGAATAGTTTCCATTTCCAGAAATATGTCAGATTAGACCTCAAGAGGAGTAGCTAAAAGGTTAAGAAAGTTTTTGAAAAATATTTCTAAATGGACCATTGAGCTAACAAAAAATAAGGAATCTATATATTCTCAAACCAAATGAAAGCAGGAAATCTTGGAGGTGAGTGAGTTTTAAAGCTGCCTCTTCTCTAGGAATTCTGACACACTCTGGACACCTTGCGCTTCCGCTTTGACAGATATAAAGAATGCAGGAGACAAAAGCAAAGGCCTGAGGCTGGCCCTGAGTGGGGGAACAAATAGAGAGTTCTCCGTGAAAAGATGCTCACTTAATGCCACAATCCTCCATACAAAAATACATGATAAGCAAAATCCCACCACACATAAAGGGCAAGAAAACATACCTATCTTCAATCTGGCATTGGGTGGAGAGGAAAAAATAATCTCTCTTGAGAATTCCTAGCCACAAGACTGCCTTTACTTTGATTTTTATTGTGAATTCATGTTATAATAAGGCGTATGGTCCAAATGAAAGAACACCCAAACACATTAAACAAAACAACAACAAACTAACCCACAAAAAACAATAACCAAAGCTAAAAAGTTAAATTTAAGGTACTTATGTCAGAAATGAATACAAATCTGCTCTGAAGGAACTCAATTTCAATACCAGTTCAAAGAATTACCACTTAAAGTTCAAAGGAAAATAAGTTATTCATGGTAAAAATTACAAAACATCCAAGAGATTGATGTCCCATGGATGAAATATAGCAGAAAAAGAGAAAAAAGAGATGCAGAAAGCTTTTAAATGTAACATTATCAGACATAGAATATAAAATTATGTTTAATGTTTTCAAAAAGATTTTTTAAAGGATCTTAAAAATATAAGCAGGGAATATAATACCTTACAAATTAAGCAAGAAGATGTGAAAAGAAGGAAACAGACCTTCTAGAAATGAAAAATACTATCTCTAATTAAAAATTGAATGAAAGGATTAAACAGCTGAGAAGAGAATCAGTAATCTGGAAGTCAGTTTCAAAGAAATTATCAAAAATATAGTCCAGTGACATAAATAATATAAAAAATAGGTTATGAGGCATGGAAAATGTACTGTGGAAGCATAACATGTTGAATTAGAATTTCAGAAGACATCATTTCATGAGTTACTTGCTATGAATTTTCTAATACGGCAAAACAGATACCACTTCTTAGCTCCAAGAAGTCCAATAAATTCCAAACATTATAATAAAATGATACCCATACCTAGACACATGGTAGATAAACTTCAAAATACAAAAAAAATAAAACAGCAAACTAACAAAAGAATTAAATACATAAAATATAAAAACAGCCTGGGAGAAAAGATAGATTATATATGAAAACAGCTCTTAGACTGAGAGATGACTTCTCAACAATAGAGAAAGCAGAACATAGTAAAATAGCATATTAACTGTGTTGCAAGATTTAACTGTCATCCTGAAATTATATACCCAACAAAACTGCATTTCAATAAGATGAATAAATTAAGAAAATTTCACCCAGTCCCTGAGAATATGCCACTAACAAACTGACAATAAAAGAAAAATCTAAATAATATACTTAAAGCAAAAGAAAATTATTTCAAATGAAGGTCTAAGGTACATATATCATAAAACATATCATTAAATATGCTAATAAAACTAATTAAACAATAAACATTATAAATAATTGCATATAATTATGGAACAAAACTAAATTTCTTGCCAACTATCACTTATATATACTAGAAGGAGTGATCATAGACAAAGCATCCTATTTTTGTACTTGTTAAGAAAGAAGATAAATACACTCACTTAGATTTTATTAAGTTTCTATGTTTAAACAGCAAGTGTAACCATGAAATGAATAGACATGCTAATGTAGGAAGGAGGCAAGAGAACTAAAATGTTAAATCAAGCTATATTCAGAGACTGCAATATGCTGATCAGCTCTACAGTCAGACCATGAGGAAACCTGCAGAACAAAGAAAGATTTCTGCTGAGATTGCTAACAAACCATTTCCCCATACCATGATGGGAAAACAGGAAAATAGAGTCTTTAAGCCACACCCTACAAAAAATAAAATCATTCATTCCCCTATGGCTAAAGCCATGAGGAACACATGGATCAAAGGCTGAGAATTGCCAGCAGGCCTTTTCATGCTACATATGCTTATCCTTTCTCACTGTATGCCCATGTCATCAAACGAAAATGGGTAAAGAAGTCTTTAAACTATAATTCACAGAAACTAAGAATTATATATAAATTGGATTCCCTGAACATTGGGGGTCCCTGTCATTGTCTGTCTCTCTGTCTGTCCATCTGAGTCTCTCTCAGACTCTTACTCCCTGCCTCTGTGAGGAGACCACAGTCTGTCTATGGAGTGTTAGCCTTCTCTAATAAACTTTCTTTTGGACTCTAATGCTGGCATGAATTTGAATTTTCTTGTGCTCAGCCAAGAACTCTCTCTTGGTGCAGGGCTTGAGTTTCCCTAACTTGGGAGAATTTGCCCTATCTGACATGTTTAACTTCCAAATATTTAACTTCCAAAATAGTAAAAGAGAAAAAAATGAAATGAGAAAAAAATTAAACTGCTCAATACCCCTCCGCCCCCGCCGGCCCCATATACAGAGAAACTCATCAGATTAATTTCTACATTCAATCTAAATCCAATAAACATCTGAAAATTTTTTCTGATACTTCATAAGCTTAAGTTAAATTTGTAACTACCTTTCAACTTAGATTTTATTTTGTTATGTTCTTCTTAATAACTTCGGGTATAGAAGTTTTACTAGCCACATAACATAAGTGAAGTAACTTTCCTCTTTTTCTAGTCTGAAGACAATTTTATAAAATAGAGATTATCCAAAATCAAAGAGTTTGGTAAAATTACCTGTTTGGGCTTAATGTCTTTTCTTGGATGTAGGAAGACTGGGGATAGATGAGCATTGGTAAAGTCAACTTTTTAGAAGTTATTTATTATATTCTATGTCATCTTGACTCAATTTTTATGATTTGTGTTATTCTAAAAATTTCCCACTATTTCTAAGTTTTCAGTTTTACTGTCTTAAAGTTTATTTTAATCTCCTGATTTTCATACATCAGAGTAGAATAAAGGTTAGTTCTCAAAAATTTATCTCCCATATTAGGAGAAGTAGGAGGATACATGCTATTGAAAAAGAAACAGTGGGATTTAGCAAGCGGGAAGCCTAACATGGGATTTTTGATTGGGCATGGCCGCCCCCAAAAATATACAGTTGACCCTTGAACAACAGGGGGATTAGGGGCACTGACCTCCTGCACAACTGAAAATCTGCATATAACTTTTGAGTTCCCAAAAACTTAACTACTAATAGCCTACTATTGACTGGAAGCCTTACCAATAGCATAAACAGTTGATTAACACACTTTGTATGTCATATGTATTATATGTTGTATTCTTACAACAAAGTAAGCTAGAGAAATGAAAGTGTTATTCGGAAAATCATGAGGAAGACAAAATACATTTACAGCACTGTCCGTATATATTGAAAAACAATCTGCATATAAGTGGACCTTTGCAGTTCAAATCTGTATTATTCAAGGGTCAACTGTATTATATTGTCTAGCCCTCCTTGCAAGAGAATATATAGTCAGGTGACTGTGTTTGGGGTATTAGCCAGTTGATGGACATGGTATGTTTAGCTTCTTTAGAAATCCTCATTAAAAGATAGAGCTATGTTATTTTCTTTACCCTTTCCTTGATCCTGCTGGCTCGATGTAAATGTGATGGCTGAAGTTTCTACCTGAGATCAATCATTAAATGACCTTGGGAATACAGCCATGCATGAGGAACCATAAAGTGCAAGGGGCCCAATTCTCTGAGGACTTTATGGAACAGAGATGCTATCTAGCCCTGGACTCTTTATATCTAGATTTTAACATGAGCGAGAAAAACCTTCTATCCTTTTTTCTGCCACTGCTAGTGGGAGTTCTAAAAGTACTTGCTGACTAACCTAATCATTACATATAATATATATATACATATGCTATACAGAAAATTCTGATAGGATAAGCAACTAAATTTATATGGTGAGTCTATGTTTCATCCTTATTTATGCTTGTATTTTCCAAATTTTATAATTAATGTTGCATTTATACTGTAAACATAATTATTGTGTTTATTAATTTAAACATTAAAATATAAACAAAATGATTACTAATAATCTCACTACTTATCTAATTACTTTAAATGTTGATGTATATTTTTACAAAAAAGGTATTTTAAATGAAACAAAAACTAGTCCTCTCTCCCTACAAACAGTTCGAAAACAATCCAGGAATCCTCATCAGAGTAGGAAGTTTTACTTGGTGGCCTTTAGGATTTCAGTCAAACCTATTATCCTAGGATATTATACTTTTTTTAAAAGCCCCTTTTCTACTCAAAGATAAATTTGATTTTTAAGAATGTCATTTCATACACTAAAAGTCCCTCAATGGGCTAATGGATTTGGCTTTTGGTGGAGAAAGTGAATTTACAAGTAAAGAGTTAGGTACTTTGTGTCCTAAAACTTCATAACCTTTACTTGCAGTCTGAAAGATTGGAAGGCATTAGCCCTATAAGTTGTAATAGCCCCAAGGTAGCCATTACAGTCTAAAGGTCAAGGCTCTGTGAAGCACATTTTAGTAAGCGGGTTTGAGATTAAAAAGAGAAGAGGAAAGGGAGAAGGAGAGAAATGGGGTGGGAGGAGGGAGAGAAGTGAAGTGGAAGGAAGAAGGAAGGAAGGAAGGAAGGAAGGAAGGAAGAAGGAAGGAAGGAAGAAGGAAGGAAGGAAGGAAGGAAGGAAGGGAGGGAGGAGGAGAAAGAAGAAAAAAGTAAATTTTCCTGGTTCAATCGTGTATACAAGGGTGCTATAGAGACCAATTCCTTCAGAGTCCCTTAGCTAATTTAGCCAAATAGGACAAGATGTGCTTTTACCCTCAATCTAGGTTTTGCATTTAAATAGTCTAAAGCTTGAGTAATGATTACACACTTATTCACACACAGAGCATGTGCAAGCACATACGCGCACACACACAGAGAGCACAAATTTTACCAATGAAGAACAGGTTTAAAAAGTCGTTAAGAAAATGCTTGTTAAAAAATGAAGATGTCACAAGTTGTTTCCTATCTCTATTAAGTAAAATTTAAAAAGAAAGCAGTATGAAGAGAGTACAAATATCAGCCTCTCGACAGATATTCATAGTTTTCCTCAAGAGATATTCCATTTACACAGTATCCCTGTCACATTAAATTAGTCAACAAAAAGTCTCGAAATAATAATAAAATTAATGTCAATAATATACGCACTTTCATCAAAATCATGCTGCTCTGGGCTTGAATGAAACATCTGCTATGCATGAACAGTGTGACAGAAACTAATCTATTTAGTTTCTCTGGTTTCAATTTCTGTTTTGAACTAATTATTTGATTATTTAACTAATATACATATAGTTAAAGATTTTAAACTTACAATATAGCGTGCTGTAAAAAGTGTTTTCATCCCACTGTGGCCCCTCATTGCCCTTCACAGAGGCGAATACAGTTAACATCTTGAGATGATTCACCCCAGAGAATCAATCATATGTAGATACAATCATACATGTGTACAAATTTTAGTATATCTCAATCTGATAGTTTTAAATGATATATTATTGCTATTTTAATGAACATTTCTTTAATGATTGTCAGAGCTAAACATGTTTTCATTGAATTAAAAGCAGTTTGAACTTACTTTTCTATAAACTGCCTGCTCATGTTCTCTCCCCATTTTCCTACTGGTTTTTAAATTTTTTTCCTAATTAATTCATAAGAACCCTTAATATATTATTACGATAGCCCTTTATTATATACAGTATGTTACAAATATTCTTCCCAGCTTGTCATTGACTTTATTTATCATATTCTATTATATGCAAGAATGTTTACTTTTTATGTAGACACATTTATTTATCATCTTTTATGGCTTCAAGATTTTGTGTCATATTTAAAGAGGCTTTTCTCATTCCAAGATTAATTTGAAAATTCTCATATAATTTCCTTTAGTAAAGTTTCCTTTCGTAAAGTTTCCTTTCGTAAAGTTTAAGTCTCAGATCTTATTGGATTTCATTTTGGTATAAAGACTGGAGTGGAATGAATTTATTCGTTTCCAGAAGGCTTGGTAGTTGTCACCGTCAGTTATTAAATCAATCATTTGCAGGAGTGGGGGGCATAGATTTGAAATGCTTCTTTTATAACAAGCCAAAGTACTATGAGAATTTGGGTACATATCTCAACTCTTCATTTGTTCTATTAATGTTCTGTTTTTATGTACCAGTGAAAATTTGTTTATTAATGTAGCATTATATTTTAATACCTTATAGAACTAATCTTACCTCTGAAATCTTATTTCTTAATTGTTGTCTAGTCTAAAAATATTGTTCATTAGTCTTATTGAGATAATATTAATGTAAATACTGAAAAAGATGAAGGGCAATATAGTCAATAATTGTGATAGTTTCCATGGTGACAAATGATTACTAGAATTAGTGGGGTGATTGCACCGTAAGGTATAAAAATGTTGAATCACTATGTTGCACACTTGAAACTAATGTCACCAATACATTATTGTAAACTTACTATACTTAAATTTTTAAAAAGATTAATAAATGGAGATTTGCTACCTTTAACATGAGTCTTCTTATCCAAAAATTATATCGTTATATTCGTTCAATTTTTATTTTGTCACTCTGTAGTCTTTAAAAGTTTTTTATATCTAGCTTACCCATTTCTTAAGTTTATTCCTATTACATTTTTATCATTTTGTTTCTATAACAGATACTATTTTTATTCCTTTATATTTAAAAATAACTTCCACTTGCAAATAAGAAAATAACTGGTTTGTGTATATTAATGCTAAAGCCAGCTGTTTTACCTATTGTTGGTAATGATTTTTGCAGGCTCTCTTCTGTAATCCAGTTTACAATTTAATAACATATGTAAATAATGATAATTCCATGTCATCTCTTCAAACTTTTATATTTGTTTCTCCTTTCTAATTGCACACTAGAACCTTTATAATAATTATGATAAATAATAATTTCAATAGTAAACATTATCTGTCTCCTGATGAAAGTATTTCTAGCAGTTTCACTATTAAGCACATGCAGCTTTGGCTATAAATCAGACATATATTTAAAATATCTATTTATTATTGTTTTAACAAGTGTTTTTATCAGCAATAGATTTCAAACTTAAATATCTTTACACACTTTCTAGGCATGATCATATTATTTTTCTCTTCTGATACAGCAGTAACTTAAATTATATTAATAATTTCTTTAATATTTCTAATTTCCTTTTTTAGTCATGATGTATTCTTTTAAAGTAATGTTGGATTCTGTTTGCTAATATATTATTTGGAATTTGTGAATCAATAGTTAAATAAAGATTGATATGTAGTTTTCTTTTACTGTGCCATCAGATTTTGGTATATGTATTATGATGGGTAATATGAAAAATAGAAATTTTTCTTCAACTTCTTTTCTAGAATCATTTCAGTAGAATAGGAGATTTCTGTTCCTAAAATGTTTGGTAGGCTTCATATATAGCACAGTCTGAACTCAATGTCTACAACATTTTGACAGTGTTTATAATTTCTCTGAAATGGTCTATTTAGATTTTATATACCTTCTGAAATCATTTTTGGTAATTTAAATTTCTGAGAAATGTTATCCATTTTATTTAGATTTTTCAAATCCGTATGCATAAAGTTGAACAAAAACAAATCTTACTTCTTTATTCCTTCAATAACTATGCTTAGGTTCTCAAGATAGTTGTGTTTTCTTCATCTCTCACCATTTAAAATATTATGTCAATGGTTCACCTATGTGATTAACTTTTAAAATGACAATTTCTTAATTTGTTTTACTTTTTTTAAATTGTAGCTATTCGAGAATTTCACATTTTCTTTACTAGTTCTTTAATTCAGATTTCCTTAGATTTATTTTGTTAATGACCACAATTTACTATTTTGAATGCTTAATTTAGTTATTTTTATTCCTTCTTATTTCACAATTTTTCTTTGGAGTTTGGTTTTTCCTCTGATCATCTTTTTGTTCGTGTCCTACAGGTTTCAATATGTAGTATTTTCAGTATTTTTGGTTTTGATTCCTATTTTTTGGAGGGGTCCTAAGGTTTGTTTGTTTGTTTGTTTGTTTCAATAATATGGTTATCTATTACTAGTTTTATTTTACTGTAGAAAAAAAACAAAACTTTTATAAATTTGAAATGTATTGGCCTTATAAATGGACATTCTTAAAAAACTTTATGTCTATTTGAAAAGAAGGCATACTCCCTGTATGGGGCTCAATACATATTGATTAGACCTACTGTATTAATTTTGTTATTGTTATATTTTTACTTATTTTGGTTTACTTGATTATTTATTATTTTAGGTAATATGGCATACAAGCTAGTATAGCCCAGTTAGAAATGCTGGATATAATATTTAATCTTTAATCTTTAAATGAATAACTGAACTGGCAAGAAATTGAGCCCCTAACTATGAGAAAATATAGCCCCAGAGAGTAAACATAGTACACCATTGGCAGCTGCTCTGGGAGCATCCAATATTCACCGGCGGCCTAGAGCTTGAGCTTTTAATGGGCCATTTCTGTTTAGAAGGGATCAAAGGCTAAAGAGAGAAGTTTTGAATGAGAGACCCCTGCATAAATTCAGAACCTCTCAAAGTGACTTTTTTGATGAAAAGGGAATAACATTTATATTATATTATGCTACATAATATTACATTATGTTATATTATATATTATTAATTATAATTTATTAATTAATGACATATTAATTAATTGACACAACAAAACAAAACATCCAGCACAAGGAACTGAGAAAGAGATGTTTAGCTGTATTAGACTTGGTTCTAGGTAGAGGGATTTGGGAAAATTTTTCCCCGAGAATTCAAAACCACAAGCAAGTCTTTACATGGGTTTAAGGATGAATTTCAAAGAATTCAGTGACCTGAAAAACCCTGACCTAAGAATTTAATTTGAACTGGTCCTGGCTAGGTAATGCCCCCAGGTGACTGTCAGAAACAAAAATAAATAATTTTTAAAGGAAAACACTTTAAAATTGAGCCTCAAAAAATTCCCACAGCTAAATTCCAAAGAACATGAGTTCTGAATGAAAAATATCATATTAAGTGAGGAAATAAACCACAATGAGCAAGTCAATAGAATGAAAAATAAAACCCACTATATTAGACCCACTAAGACCACAGGACTAGAAATTATTACATACAGGATATAAAACAGGCATGCTCGATATGCTTAAAGAAATACAAGATTCAAGTATAACTAAGAAACAAAAGACTATGAAAAATGACCAGGCAAAATAAAAAATGTACCAAAGAGCTTTTAGAAATCAAATTAGAAACTCAGTGAGCTAAATAGATTGGACTCTAAAAGCCGATTGAAAATAGTGAAGAGAAAATCAGTGAACATGGAGGGTAGAGTAAGGACGTCTAACAGAAGTCTAATCAGATTTCCTGAGAGAGAAAATAGAATTAGGGAAAAGCAATATTCAAAATGACTTTGGCTAAGAATTTTGCAAAATGATGAAAACACAAACCCTTAGATTCACAATCTCAATGAAATTAAGACAAAGAAAAAAAGGAAAAGACATGTAAATACACAATGAAACTACAGATTGCCAAAGACAAAGAGAAGTTTTTAAAAGGAACTAGAGAGTAAAAAAAAAAGAAAACTTAAAAGGAATGACAATTTGATTGCGACTATCAGAATAGGGAATAATATCTTCAACGTGCTAAGAAAAAATAACTGTCAACCCAGAGTCACATAGCCAGTGAAACATCTTCCAATGTGAAATTAGCACATTTCTCATAAACTAAAAGATTTTTTCTAATGCTTAAGAACTTTGAGACAAAGAAATATGATCCCCAAAGGAAGAGCTGAGATGCAAGAAGGAATAGTAAGAAGAAATACTGGTAAACACGTAGGTAGATATGTATGGAAAACAACCATGTCTTGGTTGTGATGTTAAAACCGGGATTCTCTTCACAGAGCATCTTGGGAGGAGACTATTCCATTTTACCAAACACAGTCAGAGAAATGTTGCTAATTAATGCCAGGTGGGGTGGCAGGGCCAGCCTCTTTGCTGGTGTAGTTAGCGAGTACAGGTGCCCACCCAGCCTCTCTATTTCAATAAAACTTTGTTCTCCACTTACTGTAAAGAATTAATTTTATGGATAAAATTATTGATTAGAATAGTGCTCACTGGTCTGGAGATCAAGTTTTTGAACTACAAACTAGGAGTAATAGCCATAGCAAAACTATGAGAAATTAGTCTCTTAAATTTTGGTATATTTATATTAAAGACCAGAGGAGAATATGGCGAAGAATATATAAAACCAATTATATCATCATTGAGTATTTACTTCCTTAACTACCATTATGAAATTCCAAGATTCCTTTTTTTTTTAATAAGTCATTATGATGCCATCATGAGATCATTTCTAACCCAGTGGTGCCAGTCATTACTACCAGTTGAAATACAGTTATGCCTTTCAGCTGTGGCTTAGTAATGATATTAAGTCTGAATTTTCTTGCAAAAACAATTTATTCATGTCACCACTTACCGCTGTAAGCTTGTTTATGGCTTTTTAAAATGGGATCTGTTTCACCATTTGGCCTTTCTTCAGCACATTTTGCCTTTTGTAAAACACATACTTTCCCACCAATGCAATCATAAATGATGACAGAGGAGAGGAACTGAATTAGAATGTAAAGTTACTTTCCAAAGTATTTACATACGAGACCAGATTTACAAAGAGGGAAGGTGAAGGACACTGCAACCATGGAAGAAATGTTCAGAACCTATAAAACTCCTGAATTGTGATATCGAAACACTGAAGTAACTATTTTTGGTTGATGCTTACCTCCAGTTGTAAAAGTTGAGATATAATTACTAAATTAATGCTCATGGTAATGGGTACTATGTTTATTTTGTCTCTTGAAAAGAGAAAAAAACAGGTAAAATAAAATCTTAAGTTCTGTGTCTTGATTGTGGTGATGAATGTGATAAAATGACATAGAACTATACATACCCTTTATACCATTCTGTTTCCTGGTTTTGAAATTGTATTATAGTTACCTAAGATGTAACCAGCTGGGGGCAGGGCAGGGAGATTGATGAAGAGTATACAGGACTTCTCTATATTATCCCTGCAACTTCCTTTGTGTCTGTAATTATTTCTAAATAAAAAAGATTATTTTTTTTATATATATCTATTTCCTCACCTCTCAATTTTAAAAAAGAATGAAGATGGGGCTTTTTTTCAACCCTGGGAAAAATGCAGTGCAGGTTTGGCCTTCTGATTTCCATTCTGGGGGTTCACCACCTCTTCCAGATAGTCCCATCTTTCCTTCACAATGCCAACTGCCGGTGGTAAGAATTTTTCCCACCTGAGTCAACAGATACAGAACAAATCCTAGAGCCTGTACAAATCCCAGAGCTCATACAAATCTCAGCAAAGCAGATATTGAAAGCTTGTGAAAAGAGTAACATAAGGGGCTAAGAAACCCAACTCATCTCATTTATATTGCCTGTCACTCCATCTCTGCCCCAATTCAATGGCCATACCTACTACTGCCCATCAAATCACTAAGCCCTTTATGCAAGTAATCTCACTGAATCCTCTCAACTCACCATAGGACTGGTAAGATTATACTTATTTACATTCAACCACAGGCCCAGGCACCATGTTGCCTTGGTCAGAAATTCAGCATTCATTTAACCTCTAATCTCTAAAATCCATTTGAGTAGCCAGATAAAAACTCTGCTTACAGAACTCCCAGAGGAGATTTGAATGCTGGATCTTCAATATTAAGATTTTTTGTTTTCCATGTGCTGAGCATTAAGTTATATGTTTTACAGAAAATATCTCATCTAATTCTCCCAACAACCTACAAAATAAGCCCTATTATCATTATTCTTTCTTTCTTCTTTGACAGAGGAGGAAATCGAGGCTTAAAGAAGTCAGGGGCCTTGCTGAGGCAAGTAGAAGACTTGGGATTTGAACCTAGGGTCTCTCAATTCATAAGTGGAGTTCCACTTCTCATGACTTTGCTATTCTGCTTATCACCAAGAACATCACAGATGTGATAAAGCAATGTCTTTGGGTATAGTCGAGATATAGATATTATCCAAATTTCCAAATAACCAATAACCACAGAACACTAGAGTTCATTTTTTTGGCACCTTTCATATTTTTTGGCACTAATTTCCATAGAACTCAGTTGGAGAAATAATATTTTCTCTCTATTCTGGGTGATGCTTTTGTTCTCTTCCTTCAGAGAGGTCTTAATTTTGTGCCATCACTATTTCTGATCCATTATTACCCTTGCATTCCACTATCTTCTTTGAGCTTTTCTTTCTCTTTATTTCTTGTACTTTTCCCCTCTCTTTTTATAAATATCTCTGTCTGATACTCTGCTTTGGCAATAGTGCATTTGGCTCCACGGCATCAGAAAGCACTGAGTATGCATCTCACTGACGTCTGGAAGGTCCAGACAGCAGATCTGTTCTCACATTGCATCCGGGACTCTTTTTGACTATTTTTTCTATTGCTTTAGAATGAAGATCATCTTGTTATTTGTTTTTTTGTTTTGTTTTGTTTTGTTTTGCTCCAAGAAAATAGACATTCTGAACTCATCTAAAGCAATTGATCTGTTATTTTATTGGTGTTGATACCACCAGAGAGCTGGATTGTTTTTCGTAAATTAATGGATCCTTTATTCAGATTATATCAGATTATATGTATTATATATTTACTTATATTAGAAACTTGGATGATAAATTTGGCATTTTCCTACAGACATTGAAGAGATATTGAACATATAATATTGAACATTGTGGAAAGCTAGAAAAAATGATTGAAAAAACTTTTATACTAATAGATCTAGTGCTTGTACTGTGTCATATTAACTAAGAAGTAATGCATGTTATGAACTCATTTCTCACCCCTTAAAGCACTAAAAAGAAATGCTTATCATTGCCTTACATTTCATCAAGCCTATTAAAAAAAAAAAGGCATTTCATTTTGGGAATTTCAGATTATAATAACAACATTAAGTGTAACAGGCTAGGTGTATTATTTGATAATAAAAGCCCACTACATTATAATAATAGAAGTACCAAACTCTCTCTTCTTTCCATTTTAAACTTTATTTAGTTTAAGAGTAAGGAAGAAAAAACAAGTAGTGGAAATTATTAATAGTGGACTGAAGTTAAAGATAATATAAAGAAAAATAAATTTTTAAGATTAAGAATATATTTCAATGCATACATAGGGTGAATATTAGCACAAATATTAGAAAACTTGAAATATACAAAATTCTAATATTAATTAAAATAATTTGTAGCACATTTCTTAACTTTATGGACAAATATTTTTGATTGGTTTATATTATAGAATTTATGAAGAAAGAAATAATGAGGAATGATGACACTCATATTCAGTTGATTTTATAACTATTTTGCTAATAATCACGAACCATAAGAGTACAAATTAAAACATGCTGCTACTGTTATTATGATTTTGGAAAGAAATTGTCTTTAGTATATTTTCTTGGAATCTGAAAGGTATTTGAAGTATTTGTTTCCTAATATTTTGCTCACGACAGTGCAATTAAAAACAAAGTTCCTTCTTCCTTGAACTGAGCTAGTTTTAATCAAACTACTATTCTTCCATTGTTCTTCTTATAAGGCTTCACCAGTTTTGAGTGACTGCAGATAACTTGAGTAATGCACAAAAATAGTAAATGCTAATTCAGGCAGAAAACAATGAAGTTTCATATTTATAAACACAGAAAATTTATATTTTATTAGAATATAAAAACAGGAATGGAATCCCATTCATGTTAAATTTTCTTTCCAATAATATCTTCTTTTTACCTGTTATTTAAATTGATCATACATTTTCCCAATACCAAAATTGAAACATAATTCATTCCAATAAAATGTGACTCATGGAAAGCACACATATATAAATCAATTTTGGCTTTACTCAACTCTAGGGTTGCCAGATAAAACACAAGGCACCTGGTTAAATTTGAGTTTCAGATGAACAAGTAATTTTTTTTAGTATAATTATATCCTAAATATCGCATGGGACATATTTACACTACAAATAATTCATTATTTATCTGAAATTCAGATTCAGCTAGGCATGTCACATTTTTATTTGCTAAATCTGGTCCCACTTAACTCCTTTATTGCTTTTATTTCTACAAGTCACAGAAAACTCCACAAAGTAGCACTCTTCTACTGTTACATAAAAATCCAGACATAGGAAACTAGTTTCATATACAGAATATGCAGAATGAAACATAATGATAACACTTTCAGGCATCCAAAACAGCAGGAATCTTTAGGTATTTCTAATGGGGTCATGAAACACAGTAGAATTTTAGAAAACAAAAAGAAATTGCTTCAATCAGTCTGTAGTAATTAATAAAGTTTGGCACCTTCACTCTAATTTGAATTAGAATGCCTGAGAAAACTAGCACATAATTTGGCAAGATCTAAGGCAATTACTTAAAAGGGGGAATAGGTGTAATTGAGCATGCAGTCTTGTCATCTTGTCATTTGAGAGCAGATAGGTTCTGCCACTGAGGCAGTGTGACTACGTCAAAAGCATTTGTTGAAAACCTATTTTGTTGTGCTCTGGAGAAGGAGGGGATTGTCAGAGGGAGTGTCCGGGTTGCAAACATAGGAATGTGGCCCCATAGTTGAACTAATATTAAAAAGTACCCTGGCCAAGGCTGAAAAGTAACACTTTACTTGATGAAACTATCCAAATTAAATGAATATCAGAACGAAGAGTTAAGACACGTTACTTGTTTAGAGAGTAATCAAGATTAAAAAAAAAAAATAGATGGCAATACTTGGCAATTTAATTGTAACTACTTGTCAGGTGTTCTTAAGTCTACCATTTCCACCTTTTGTTTTTCGTGGCTTTTTATCTTAATTTTCTTTAACTACACAAGATTCACAAAATTAAGCTATTTGCTAGGACTGCAGCATTTATTTTGCTTGATTTCCTTTTTGATCATTTCTTAACATGAACAGCAAATATCTTTAACACCACCAGAAAAGATTTATCTACACTTAATGATAAAAGACTTTCAATTGACTTTTGAAGTTTTAAAGCAATGAGTTCAGAATAGTGAACTCTGAACCGCAAGCAAACCAAAGATCAACTTTAGCGCATCTGCCTCCTAATCTAATAGAACTCAAAATACTTTCCTAGAATTAATATATACATTATATATTTTCAAGGAGACTAAAATGACAGGTTTTACAAAGCCTGCCTTGACTGGAGTGCTTAAAAAATTTTTACTTGCCCTGGATAGCCTGAGTTCTTAAACTACTTACAGCTTCTTACATGAGGTCTTTCTTGGGGCTTCTCCTGAACATAAAGGGCTATTCCTTTCCCCTTCAAATGTATTCTAATTCAAATCCTTCACTGAAATAGTGTGAAAGGAAACTCAGTGCTATGGGGAAAATTTATTTCTTTCAAGACAACAGGCATTTGCTAGGTTTCAGGGAAGCACCTGTATTAATTGTATTTCCTGCTCATGTGTTGCTTTTGTTTGCAATAAAAGAATTCATCTCAGGTGAGTTAACCTTGCTTTTCAGAGAGGGCACCTGCAGTTATCTTGGTGAGGATTGTAAATCAAAACATGTTGAGCCTTTAAAGAGGGAAATAAAGAGGTGCTGACAAGAGGGGATGCCAGGAGGATTAGGCGACTTTCTCACCATTTGTATTATCAGGACAGAGAACAACTGAGTCACATTAAATTACAGGGGGGAGAAAGAGTCCCAGAAATTCCACAGAGAGGAGGTTGACTGGCATCTTCAGTAAGCCTGGGAAGAGGAGGGGTCTTCGAGGTCTGAAAAGACAACTCCCTCCTTAGCCTCAGGCTTCTATAATTGACCAAGATTTTTCAGCTTGTGATTTGATCCAGCTATACCCTGTTAGAGGCACTTGCCCCCAACTGAGACCAAGGCTGAAGTGAATAAGAATTAGGTGACTCACTGGTATGTACAATACATGCATTCACATCTATTAGGATAAATGACACGTCGCTCACTTTAAGCACAGGCAGCTGGAGATTGTCATATTCTGAAAATGACAACTGTTATTTATTTATTGAGAATATTTATACAGGTTCTTCCTGGGCACAGAGATTGCATTTTCAGCAGCACTATGACACCGGGCTGTCACGTGTCTAGAGCAGACTGTAGAAAACCATTAGCACTGGCAGAGACAAAGCACACGTACAGCAATCTGTAGGAGCATAGATTTAGAAGGTTGAATGCAGCAGGTTTTTAAGTGAGGCCCAAGTCATTATATTAATAGGGTTTCAAGCTACTCTGAGAAAAAAAGGATTGTTTTTTTCCACACAGTATGGTTTCGTTAACTGCCAAAGGACCAGTTTTGAGGCATTGATTAATTTGGTCAAAGGGTTCACATTACACTGCTCGGGGGGCGTGTTGGTCAGCTGGGGAAGAAAGGATGAAGAAAGCATTTAGGAGTGGAGGGAAAGTTTCTTGTCCCTTTTCCACACATCCCAGTCCTTAGAGCTGTAAAACAGGCTTTTTTGCTCTCTGCTATAATTTTCCCAGTATTAAAAGAGGTGCACTTTCTTAAAATAATGTTTCTGCAAGCTTGGGCCCCAGTTTAAATTGCCCATTCCTGGTTCCATCCCAGATCTACTCAATCAGAATAGCTGAGTGGGGCCTCGGAATCTGCGTTTTACCCAGTTTGCTCAGACGTTTCTTTTGCACACCAAGAATTGAAACAATTATCTTGGAAGGATAGAGAGAGGTTATGTAAATAAATATGTTCTGAGCTTGATAGATTCTAAGTGCTGGTTCACATTGCATTTATAGCGATAAATATTGCATGATAGCAACTCAACATGGTTTATCTACACACGCCCCACATTTCTAAAGGGCACTGTATTTTCCTATTAATACATAGAAGTGTGAAGGAATAAATACTACCTTTTCCAGAGAACAGCCCCTTGGAACTAATTTTTCGATATGTTGGCCTCTTCCTCAATCACAGAAATGGAATTTGCAGATCCCAGTGTGCTATATGGGAGACTGACCTCTTCATATAGCTATACTAAATCCTAGAGAGTAATCATTCTTAGAAATAGGTTAATGTCTCTTGGAAAGGAGATTTTAACATGAATATTGAACTGTATATAGATAGATAGATAGATAGATAGATAGATATTTAAATTTCAAGCTATTTTTTTATTGGGAAGGACTAAAGATGTCCAATGTCAAAGTGATATTCTCTCTTTTTTTTCTCATTAAAAATAGTTTTTTCTTGTTACAAAATAAAGGATGGTCATTAGAAGAAAAATTTTAGTAATACAAATAACTATTTTTAATAAAAATTTACATCTTACAATTTTACCTGCCCAAAGACAACTACTGTCAACACCTTGGTACCTAAAAGTCCACATCTGCATATATAAAGAGATTTTTTTAAAGAAAAACTGGGGTTTTACCTTTCATATTGCTTGTATCCTGTTTGTTTCACCCCAAAACAATATGTAACTAATTTTCAAATAAATAAATATACTATTATAAAACACTTTAAAATGTTATATGCATCTGTTGTATGGGCATATAATAATGTATTTAACCAACATCTGACTTTTAAATATTTAGATTATTTCCAATTTTGATGTTATAATGAGTGAGATAATGTCAGCCAAAAAGAATAAGCTGACTGGTCTATCTCTTGTGTAGAGAGGATTCATATAACTGCAACAACCCAATGCCTGCTATTAGGAATAGGTTGTAAATAAGCTAAAGGTCCTGACACCAGGCTCCAAGGGAGACAGTCCTCAAGAGCTATTCCTTCTCATTTCCCTGTCTTCTAACCAAGAGCTCCTTCCTACTCCAGTCCCAGCCTTATCCTCTAAGGATTCTGGGCCTATGAGAGATTTCCCACACACATACATACACACACACTGCCCTCCTCTGCCAAGTTAGCTTGAGTCTTCTGTCTCTAAATTTAAATTTACATTTAAATCTATGTATGTTATGTAAGCTATGCATTTAGCCATATCTTGCATTGAGTTGAGATGAACTGAGGAGTGAATGAGGCATGACTTCTTCCCAGCACCATACTGAGTCACACCTATTGGGTCATTTCTCAGAGAATCCTGAAGGAAATTTTTTTTATGACTCTAATGAAGTTTAAGCATCATGGCCTCTTCATGAACACCTTTCAAATATTTTGCTTTTTTAAAATTTGCAAAATTATTTTAAAATGGAGAAACACATTTGGAAAGATGTTTTGGAATGCTTCAATAAAACAAGTGAAAGTTTATCTGTAATGTTCTCCCGATTTGAATGTTTATGAAGGGTGCCATTTTTGTCATCTATAAATGTATACAAAAATTAAAAGGAAATTTAGAAAGAAATTAATGGAATGTGAAATTAAAAGTAATAAAGATGAGTGATGAAATCAATAGAACTGACTACAATAGAGAAACAATGTAAACAAAAAAACTGAGATTAAAACAAAAGCAGTAATTAAGAAATATGTATTTCAATGGTGTAATCTACAACAAGCTGATTAATGAGTATATTTCACTTAAAAATGTATTTCAGATTAGTCATTGCAAATTAAAACTTGAAATACCTTGAAATATTATAGCTCACATAAAAGAGCTTACTAAACATTTGTCCAAATTTTAAAAATTTACATGACATTGCTGATAATTAGATGTAAAACAGAAACTTTTCTTAAACTAATTAGTAATTTTTTCTCAATGAATGTTGCTAGAGGAAAAACTGTATTTCTCTTTAAAAAAATTTAAAAAACCATTGTCATGAAGAGGTTGCCCCTCCTCTGCCAAAAGTAAGAAAAACAATTTAGAAGAGTCAGGCAGTTGATTTTAAAGTCAGTCATGTTTTTGTTTTTGTTTTTGTTTTTTTAATTTTGTAATATTTGTAGATTCATCAGATTTCTAAACTTTGTAATTTGTTTCTCATTTCAAATATTCATTTCTATACTTAATTTCACATTCATAAGCTTTCTATTCTTTTTGTTAAAGAGGGCCTCCCTACAACTTGTATGAGCTTCAGACCCTCTATAACTGGGATTCAATCCTGACTTATTCAAACCCATAATGCTCAGTTGCATTCAACATTCATTTACACCAAAAGGTGTTTGTGGCCCTCAAAGAGGTGTGTAGCCCTGCTAAAGACCAAAGAATGAAGAAAGCATCACAGCCTTTGGAGAAATGGGGAAGGGGAGGAGGGATATTTGATGTCGGGAAGGAGCTATACAGAAATGTGTACAGGACACAGTGGACTTGAGAAACTATGTAAACAGGTAAAATAACTTTCCCAAGCAGCATGTTAGGTCCCTAAGTGGTGCTTAAACATATCACAAAGGTAGCAGATGAAGGATCCCATTGTTAAGGAACAACTTGCTTTTAAAACCCAAAGAGCAGTGGTTGATCTGATAACTCGAGGATTCTTAATAGCTCAACACAAATAAACCACTTGTAAATGCCCCTGGGCTGGCCTGCCTCACAACTCTTTTCACATGGCAGTAATACATGGCCAGTAATTACCATAATGAGCCACCAGAAGGCATCTATTTGTTAGCCCTGGAAGAGCTTGCATCTGGCTTTTAGGTGTGAAGCTAGGAGAGGCAAATGACAAGGAGCATTTGAATATACATTTCCTCGGGCTGCTACTTATTTGAACAGCTGCTTAGGAGGCTCACTGCAACAGTAAGAGTCCGTCCAATTCGGGAGGCTGTGTGCATCTTGATTTCTATTTTTTTTCTTTGAAGTACAGGACCAGCCTATTTTCTCCCTGGGTAATAATTTCTCTAAATTAAAAGTGGTTACCCGACTTAAAACCTGTGACAAGTCTATTGTGTTGACCTCTACAGCTGGGAGAAGGGTGGAGGTTGCCAAGGAAATGGACTCTAGAAATGAAACATGGAACGAGCTCAGAAGTCACATGCCAAATTGTCTGGTTTTTAGATTAAGTTTCATAGGAAAAATAATCCAGAGCTTCATTTCTCTCTTTTTTTGTCTTTGTCAAAACAAAGACTGTATAACAAAGGCAACATTTTTAGCCATCCGTTGAAAATACAAAAATATTTTCATCAAAATAACAAATTGGTGGTTTGTTGTGTCAGCTTGTACATTTAATAATTCCAATGATAAGCATTCTCCAATATCAGATAGTGGCAAATGTGCCATTTGAAGAAAAGAAAGGAATCTAGAGACATAAGAAATGAGCTTAATATGACACTGAAGCTGGTATTGCTATCAGAGAATGAGGAATGTTTTAGGAGATAGGTCTGCGAATCTTTGTAATTTCGTGGGTAGGAATCAAAACTAATGTGTGCTCTCCTTTACCAGGAAGCACATTGTCATTCAGGGCTGGATTGTTCAGTGCCTTAACATCTCTGCTTATGGAAAGATATTAGAAATGCTTTGTATTTCTTCAGCCATTAGGAAGATAGGTGAAATACTGCCTCTAAAACACAAACATAAACAAAGATCACAGGTATTTCTTGCTGACCCAAAGTTTACCTTAGATAAAGAGATTTCTATGAAACCTGGAAGAGGCATATCAGAGTTTTGCCTTGACATTCATGGATCACTGAGCAGTTCCAAATGCTTCTAAGAAGATTATCAGGTAGTTGTGTTTTCTGAAGTTTTCTGATTTCTCCTTTTACCTGGAGGTCAAACTGTAGGCATTTGGTAGCTTATCCTTGAGATATTAGCAAGACACAAGACAATAGCCTGCAAATAAAATACAGATCAGTAATATATATTCCCCCATAGACCCATCAGCTTGCAATTTTTTTTTTAGACTGCTGCTGAATTTTATTTTATTTTTTGGTATGATAAAGAACTTTAAAATTATACATATATAGCTAATATAGTCACACGGTTCAAGGACCTAATAGTATAGAAACTGTCTACAGTAAAATGTCTCCTCACCCCCTAGTCCCAATCAACCCAGTTACCTCTGCCTACTCTTCCTGCCATAAATAACCACTGTTATTAGTTAGTTTCTTATGTATTCTTCCTGTGTTTCTTTTATATATATACACACACACACACACACACACACACACACACATATATGTATATATATATATATGTATATATAGTTATTCCTTATTTTTATGCAAAATCAATATACTCTGTACACTGTTCTGTGTCTTACTTTTTCACTTAACACTATATCTTGGAGATTTTTTTTTTTATTTCAGTACAAGTTTTCCTCATTCATTTTTACAGCTGCACATCTCATTGTCTGAATGGATTATAATGTATTTAATACAAACAGCAGCATTTTAAAGTTTTAGTCACTCTTAAAAACACCATTAAAAAATATGATGTAACAAGCTCCATGTACTTTCATATGTATTAAACTTTAAATTTTTATTTGCCTGAATTCTTAAGACTCTGGAAAATATAGTGAGCCTATAGAATAAGGCATTATTTAAAAGAGTAATCTAATTTATGAATTCGAGTTAGATGAAATACATAGAATTAGAACATAGACTCAACTAAAAACATTTAAGATGTTATTAGTTCTCAGTAGGCTTTTGTCTGAGTTGCCTATATTCTATGGGGTGTTTGTCATGCCCACCTTAATTTCTTTAAATATTGTATAAACATCCAGACTTACTTTGATTTTTTTCTAAACATGGGAACAGCTGCCCTACAGGGCTTTGCCTCTCCGACCACAGAACTAGTGTTTCTTTAAGGTCTTTCTACCTCTCTGATCCTACTTTTACATTTAATTAAGGTAATCCTTCAATCTACATCCTCTTCCAGACCTCATTCTCCTTTCTTTCTAAGTTGTTATCCATATTCCACCTGAAGCAGGAGATCATATTGCAGTTTTGGTACTAAGCTCATTAAAGAAGAATGCATCTGGCATTTCTCTGGGAGGAAAATGGGCTTTCAAGTTCTAATTGGAAAGATCTGAAGAGTGCAGAACTACGATGTCTTTTTGACCATGGGCCCCAGACCACTGAGTTTATATGTGCACTATGTGAAAAACATAGGTTCTATGATTTTGGTTATAGTTGTTGTTTGCCTGTTGGTTTTGTTTTGTTTTGTTTTGTTTTGTTTGTTTGTTTTAATCTTTATCCTGATGTGGACATTGTGTAGGCATGTGTGGTCTCTTATTGAGATTAATATAATTTGTCTCTCTTTAAAGAAATTATATAAGATTTGTGGATAAGTCTGGAATATTAGAAAAGTTCAAACAGAGAAATACAACCAAGAGTATAGCTGTGCCATCAGAGAGCAAGAAAACAGAAAAGGAGGGAGGGAGGGAAGGAAGGAAGGAAGGAAGGAAGGAAGGAAGGAAGGGAAGAAGAAGGAAGGGGAGAGGGGAGGGAGGGGAGGGGGAGGGAGGGAGGGAGGAGATGAGGGAAAAGAAGAAAGGAAGGGAGGAAGGTAATGGAACTGAGTTTGCTGCCTTGTCTTTTACCTTCTATCAAGATGGAAGATTTGGAGCTTTTATCAGGGGTAAAGTACTAAAGCATAAGTACTTGTTTTTTTTTTTAAGGAAAAAATAATGAGTAATGTTCTCTCTATTCTTTTTTTTTTTAACAAAGCAATTGGTGGCTCAAAGCCTTTTTGCTGCAGAAACTAAAAGAAGACAAAAACAAACAAACGAACAAACATACAAACAAAACCCAGAGTGATAAATAGTTCTACTCACATTTTTACATATATATATGTGGGTCACTCTATCACTCCCTTATGTGTCCATATACCTTATGTGTCCATATACCATGTGCTTGCCTTACCCCCCAAGAATATGTAATAAATATTTGCTAGTGTTACTGATAACAGGTGGTATTATTTCCCCCCTTGGTTCTATGCATGACATGATTATGTCATCTTCGTAAGTATTATAAGTATTAAATTTCTTACAATGCTTCCTTTCCCAGGTCTCCTTTAAAAATTGGCATGTATTTTGCCTTTATAAGACTTTAAAAGAGAACAAGAGGACTAGCAGATTCCCTTCCTGCCCTTCTGACCCACACCCATCCTGGGGTCAGCCCCCTGGCCTGTCTTTATATAGTCACTAGAAAATAGGTGCCAGATCTCCTTCTCTTGGTTTAAACCCTGGTTCTGCTTGTATTTATTTTCACCTGTTGAGAATGCAGTTCCACTAAAGTATTGAACCAAACATACAGATCCCTTCTGAAATAATCATAAAAGGATTTATTTCCCTAAGAACTTGTTAGCTTATCTAAACATCTGCTACTCAAAAGTGATTACTTGGGAATTTCCAGGTCACACAGGAACATGCAAGTCTGTCGCTACTGGATGCATTTAGACAAAAACCAGTAACCAAACATTTTGAGGTGAGGCAGAGAATGTTTAAAAATTAGTCTGTGTTTAAAGAACTCAAAAAATATGTGAATTTACATACTTTTAAATGCTATTCCTGCTTTTGTTTTAGTTTTATCAACTTATATAATTATCTTTTCTGCTGAAGTCTTAGTAGCAAATATATGTATATCATCATAAAAGTCTTTAAAAGTAAAGACCAAAAGATTAACTCTCACATAGTAACATTAACAATTTTTCTTTTTAAGTGAGAGAGAAAAACACAGAATAAAAAAAAAAATGTCTTGAGAGAAGCGTTTAAGGAGTGGCTTCAAAATCTAAGAAATACTTACGGTATAAACAGTAAGTTAAAGAGAAATCCAAATATTTTCAAATAATATATTAAAAAAGAGTAAGGGTAATATTGAAAGTGATTTAACAGAGGAGGAGAAACCAAATTCTTTGGGATGGTTTTAGCAAACATTCGGCTTGAGGGAAGGAAAGGAAGCAATCATCAACTGAACAACTACTATATGCCAAGCATTTGGCATTTATTATCCCATTTAATCTTCAAACAAATGTGATGACTCCCATTTAACAGACAAGGTATCTACAGCTTAGTGAGGTTGAGTAAGGTGACCAATGTAAGTGACAGAGCCAAGATTTCAACTCAAGATTTCAATTCTGTCTGCTTGGGAGCTCACCATGCCGTGTCACCTCTGTTTTCATAAAGTTATTATAAACTTAAAGCAACAGCAATGTCCCTTTGTCATGTGAGTGCTGTGACTCCTGATGCTTTGTTTTGGCCTCAACTACTAGAGGAAGTAGATAGGCAATTAATCATAGAGGCTACATAGCATTCTTCCTGGATTTCTCCATAGGACCTTTACCTACAGATTGAAGTTTGCCATGCTGTCCCCGTTTAGAGCAAGTTTGGAGAGAGCAGTGGAAGAAATAGAAAAGAAGCCAAGAATGTGTCTACAACCAATACCCTCTACACACTGAGTTTTGTTTACTATCAGTTTTTTACAGTTTGGAATAGAAGAGATGCCTGTACAGACTCAGTAGACCAGGGGCACTGGGGGAAGTAGGATATGGGGGCTACATTGCTTCTTATAACCAGAGGCCACGAATATAGGTTGTCCATAGGCTTGGCCTGTGGGTTGTTTTATTTGTTTAGTCCACACAGTGTTTCTTTAAATAGTTGCCAACATTTAAAAGTTTATTCCACAAATATCTATTGGGCACGCTACTGGCACTGTCTCAGGAGCTTAAGATTCACCAAGGAAAGCAAACAAACGAATCTGCCCCCGTGGAACTTACATTCTAGCAGAGAAAGACAAAGAATAAATAATAACGTAATAAATGATTAACATACAGTATCTTTGGAAGTGAGAGCAAGGGTCATGGGGGTTTAGAAGAAAGGTGGAGTGGGTTATTGGAGGCCTCATTAAGAAAGTGGCATTTGAACAAACGCTTGCAGGAAGTGCTCTCTAGCTCACCAATATCTCCCTTAGACTGGGTTTCCTCATTCACATCACTTGCCTGGACTTGGGGAGCATAATATTTCTACCTCTCACTTAAGGGTAATAACTGCTTCTGTGAACAAATCTAGATTTTTCCCTAATTGTAGCTGGCAAATTGAGCCAGCATCTTCACAAGAAGCTACCTGGTCCATTTGTAAATTTGAGTCTGACATTCTTAACTAGAGAAATAAGGAGAAAGATGGTACTGAGAATGATACAAAAGGATGAATTAGTGAGTATTTCAACCTTTCCTTCTGTTCAAGAACCCAAAGTGCTAACCTCAATCTTGGTCAGCTTTGAAATAGCAGCAGAGATCTTAGAAATGATAAAATGGAGACTCATGTACAGGTAGAGAGAAAGCAAAGAAATCAAGGGGAGAACAATAGATTGAAGAATAATCAGGATGAGGTGTCCAGTTAAATCTGAAAGGTTAAGCCCTAGGCATTAAGTATGATTGCTTTGCCTTCAATGCAGCATGAAAGTGTGTATTATCTGGAAAATAAAAAATAACATGTTTAGTTTTTAACTTTACAATTCACTTGGAATGTGGTTCCATATGTTGAGTGAATAGGAAATCACAAATGAGCCATAACAAGGAAATGTTCTTGGCTGTCAGGCTTAGAGCAAGAAATTCTTCTCTCCTTTGAGATTTCAAATCTCATCCCTGAGCTGAGATTCTGTCTTCGTTGGCCTTAGAGGAAATCTTAAGAAACTTCTAAGTGGATAATGGTTGGTTAGTCAACAAACATACTAAATGCCTACTATGTGGTTCTGTAGGCTGATTGAAAAAAAAAAAGGAACTGAAGTTGAGGTTTAGGATCATTCTCACGGCTGACCCATAGAGTGGTAGTGAGCTTTGGAGGAGACTATGGCAGCCAGTCAGGACCTTCCTTCTGTCTAACACATTATCTGCTCTTTGAAAGAGAAACAGTCACCCCATTTTGGGCATCTCCTCACTCTGCTCTCACTCTCTGAGAGAATACCATATTTTCAAATGCATGCACATAAAAAGGTGTTTAATATTTTCTAGTGCCAGATCCCTTTGTTTTCTCCATTTGTTGGTTTTATTTTGTTTGCTACTGTCTTCCTTGGGAACTGGTATCTTGAGCAATTCATAAATGGTTCCTATAGCAACAGTCACCAAGTGACATCTCTCCCAACAACTCTCTTCCCTCCCTCCAACCCCACCTCAGAGGTATTTTTTTCTTTAATCTTTTCAGTCTTTTATATAAACATGTTTGGGTAAGTAGAGAGATTTTTAAACTCATTCACTAAACTTATATTTCTCATACTTAATGGACATTAACATTTTCAGGACAGCTTTTTCAATATAATGAGCCATCAGGCCCACTTGAGTACCATCAATTTTTAATTTGTGGCTGCATGTGAAATTGTAAGATCATTGCATATTGATAACAAAATAAAAAATTTAGTTAAGTTCTTTAAATAGATTTTATCATTCTAATTTTAATTATAAGATAGTCAATAGGTAGCAAATGGGTTTAAAAATGAAGACATGAGCAAATACCCATTTCACTTAGTAAAGAAGTAAGGCAGTGAGAGGATGTCCAGCATGATATACACATGGGAAAGCTACCAGGACCTGGTCTATTGATTGTTCTATGCTTTACATGACCAGCAATGGGAGTGGCCAGCTGCAGGAGGAAACTTACAGATCTTTAAAATATTCTTTCTGTAAGTATTATGACACACAATAGGAACATAAGACTTTTTGCACTAGATTAAACCTGGCTTCCACATATCTCTCTGGTTTGTCTGGAACAGGGTCTCTCAGGCAGAATTTGGGAAGATATAGTTGTTTCTAGCTCATCTGCATCTATATGTTGATACTCTCCAATTTCTCCAATTTTGTCCTTTCATGTTACATTATGAATTTAACATTCATAAATTTAGCACTCATGCCTATTTATATTTGCAGCCTTTGCTACATATTGGTATAAAGAGTTCTATAAGTTTCATAAGTTATAAATTTTATAAATATTCCGACAGTTGAGTTGAAATGAATATACATAAGAAGTCATCCGTGTGCTGGTTAAGATCATAAACTCTGGTGACAGACTGGCTAGAATCGCATCCTGCCACTATGAGACCTTAGGCAAATTACTTTACCTTCTATATTTGAAATGGGGATAATAACTGTATTTTTCTTATAGTATTGTTATGAAAACTAAACAAGTTAACATAAAAATTATATATCATGCATTAATTTACTGGTTTTAATAATAACCCCTTTTAACTTTTGCCTCTCCATGTTACAATTCTACTTTAAAATAAAATTAATCTGGGGTGAAAGACCATCAATTCCTCCAGTCATCCTAACTGTTCTTGTCTTCAGTTCTATATAGTCATTCATGAGATATGGAGATCAGAACTAAATTCAAGTAAACTATGGTGTTTTAATTTTTTTCTAAAATAAATATTAACCAGGAAAACTGTGGTGGTTATTTTAAGTGTTAATTTGACTGGGTCAAGGGATGCCCAGTTAGCTGCTTAAACGTTATTTATGGATATGTCTCAGAAGGTGTTTTCAGAAGGTATTGATTGGCATTTGAGTTGGTGGAGAGAGTAAAGCAGATGCACACAAACACACACACACTCCGCCCCCCGCCACTCAGTGTGGGTAGACGTCTAATCCATGAGGGCCTAAACAGAATAAAAAGGTGGAGGAAGGCTGAATTCATTCTCTGCCTGACTGTTGAACTAGGACATAGTTCTTCTTTGAGCCCTCTGTGCTCCTGGTTCTCAGGCCTTCCATCATGGACTGGAATCTAACCATGAGCTCTCTGGCTCTCAGGCCTTTGAACTACACCACTTGCTGGATCTCTAGCTTGCCAATGGCAGATCCCTCAGCCTCCACAATCGCATGAGCCAATTGACTTTCTAATAAATCTCTTATAGACAAATAGATATATTCTATTTGTTCTGTTTCTCTGGAGAACCCTGATATAAAAACCAACAACAGAAAACAATGGTAAAATCTTATAGAGGCCTAGATTTGCAGATCATTGTCTGTTGACACAAAAGTAACTATTTTCCACACTGGGAATTAGACAGCAATACTTGGGGAGCTGGCCATGAGTTCCCCTCAGACCTTATCATGTCAGACTAAAATGATGAACAAAGGCTCTCCAGATATAGGCCAAGGTACACTGGAGCTGGGACTGCTTCCACCCCAGGTAAACTATTCAGTCCTTTCCAGAATCTGCTTCCAAGCCTCTTTACCAGTTGATTTGATTTGCATAGAGTTTTCTGTAGAATAGGATAGGGATAACTTTTTCCTCTTGAAACATATTTCCTAATGGTACCTGAGGTTCCTTTGATTGCAATAAGTAGAAACCTACTCCAGCCAACTTTAAGTAAATTAGATTTATATGGGGAATAAGGGCAAAAAATGTGAAGAGTAAATGCTGCTCTGACTCTAGTTACCTATAACCAGAGGGTAGTGAATCCATCTTATTCAGAGCAGCTGAACCTATCCTAACAAGAGCTGTGGAAGCCATTCCTGCAGAGCAGGCACCCTGATTGTATCACCTGAACTGAGATTATACCTGTTGTTTTGGCAAGAAGAAACGGGCCCACATCCATAAACAAAAGGCTAAAATGGAAGACGTAGAAAGAGTAGAGAGAAAATTGTGACACACCATTACGAAAAGATTTATTTCTTTTCTATAGACATTTTTCACCCAAGTCCTGAGAAGCATAATTAAAATACTGTGGGACTTATTTCATTGACTGCATTGAAGTTGAAGAGTAACCCCTGGGCATAAAGTAGGTTGTATTCAACAACTCTTCGGATTCTTTCCTGGTTCAGATCTGATAGTTAGAAACCATTATCTTATACGCACATCTGTACCATTTTCCCGTAATGTGTTATCATCTTACATCAGTCTACATGGAGCTTACTTGCCATTTTTCTGCCCACTCATCTGGGCAAGTCATTTCCTTTTACAATTTATTCTTATTGCCTCAGCATGTCATTATACAAAGAGATTTGCTGAAAATTTTATTCTTTCAGGCATTTTTTCAGATCACTTATAACAATGTTAAGTAAAATCGATCCAGCACTAATTCCTGGTGTTTACACATTCATAAAAGACATTTCCCCCCCAATTCCTCCCTTCCTCTTTCCCTGACTCCCTCTCTCAGCAAATATTTATTAAGCACCTATTATGTGCCAGAAACTGTTCAGATGTTCAGGATACCTTGCTGAATCAAATGGATAAAAAATCTTAGCTCTCACAAAGCTTACGTATTAATGTGCGAAGATAGGCCATAACAAATTAATAAATGTATATGTTATGTTGCTACTTACTATACAAGCACTGTTTTCCCTTCACTTAGTATCACAATTTGAGTTAGTTCTTCAATGACATAGCATTTTCCCCAAAACCCACAGTATCTATCTCATATTTGAAGAGAATCACGTTCCTGTGTTTTATGTTTCATTTTTGAAAGAGTTAAAATAATAAAGCAGCAAAAATAAGATAGAATATTTACTCTTTTTCAGGAGAAGATGTTTAGGGTAAAATTAGTTCACTTAACAAACATTTGTAGAGTATCTGTGAAGCACAAAAAGAAGAAATTATAGTCCTTCCCTTAAGAACTTTATAATTTAATTAAATAAAGTCACAATCAACCAGGTAATAATAAAGGCCGGCAGTCTCCACTTCATATATTTTAACTGTGCTATTTCAGCTGAGCCCACCAAAATTCTAGCAGTGCTGATCACAGGAGTCCCTTCTTGTTCTCTGAATCACCCTTGCCCACTCCCTAAGTAGCCATTGCGTTGACACTGGGCTTCCCACAGAGCTTTCCCGGTGGGATTTTGGCCTTGAGCTTTGTTTCTGCGTCCCTGATCTAAATCTTTATCTGGTGTTTCAGTCTATTTCTGGGGCACCTACGCTTTTTGTCCATTTAGAAAACATTTATTGGGCATTTACTTGAATCAGTCATCATGTCAGGTGGTAGGAATATTAAAATAAAAAAATTGCTTCTGCCAGTGAGGGGCTCAGAGTCTAATAAGGAGATATATCTATATAAGTCATAAATGAGCAGGATCAGTACTCTAACAATGGTATGTGTGAGTGCTATGGGAATGGAAATGGACAAAGCTGCTACCATTGTCTGGAAGAGAGGAAGTTATAAGAAAGGATTTTCAGAAAGTGTATACCTCAGATATTTCTGAGGACAAATAAGAATTCACTAGGTGTGTGAGGACGGAAGGACATGTCACAAGCCAAGTGAAGTACATAAGAAAAGAAATGGAGATTTGTGAAGGGCTCTTGCCAGTACCCCAGCAGAGAGACTAGAGGTTCTACCTCTGAATCCGAGTGTGTTGGTTGAGACTTGGCTTCTGAGCATCACTACTCTCCCTGTACGTTGGCACTGGCCCTACTTCTACTTTGTTTTTAATTATCTTAAAGAATGTTGACTTTTTGTGTTTTTAAAATAGTTTTATTGTGATAATTTTCATACTGCTACAGTCATCCATTTAAAGTGTACAATTCAATGGTTCTTAGAATATTTGCAGAGTAATGCAACCATCACCATAATCTAATTTTAGAACATTTTCATTATCCCTAAAAGAAGCCTCGTACCCACCAAGAGTCACTCCCCATCTCCTTCTCACTTATAGAGCCTTAAGAAACCACTAGTCTACTTTCTGTCTCTAAATATTTGGATCTTTTACATAAATGGAATCATGCAATATGTGGACTGACTCTTTTCATTCAGCATAATGTTTTCAAGACGTGTCCATGTTGTAGCATGTATTAATATTCCTTTTTTATTGCAGAATAATATTCCATTGGATAGATATAACACATCTGTTTATCCGTTCATCATTTTCTATGGATGGGTTGTTTCTACTTTTTAGCTATTGTAAATAATGCTACTATGAACATTAGCGTACAAAATTTTGTGCATGTTTATTTCTCTTGGGTATATACATAGGAGTAGAATTGCTGGTTCATATGGTAACTCTGATTAACTTTTTGGGTAACTGACAAAGTATTTGCCAAAGTGGCTGTGCCATTTTACATTTCCATCAGCAATATATGAGGGTTCCTGTTTCTCTGAATCCTTGTCAACACTTGTTATTGTTTATCTTTTTTATTATGGTCATCCTAGTGGGTATAAAGTGGCGTATCATCATAGTTTCTATTTACATTTTCTTAATGGGTAATGATGTCCAGCATCTTTTCATGTGCTCATTACCCATAACTATGCCACTACTTCTTAATCCAGTGATTCTAACATTGTCTAAATCATGATATAGATGGCAGTGGTGCACCCTGAGCTCAAATGTTGAGAGCCTGGATTTAAGACCAGTCATTCTGGGCTCCCAAAATGTCTCACCACATGTGCCAAATATAAGCTTCTGAATCAAAGACCCTTCCTGCACCATGCACTGAGATATAAAAAACCTTCTATCTCTAGGATAATTTACAAGGTGATTTTAATGCATTACTTCACTTAAATATTGAAATAAATATGACATAGGTATTACAATTCTTAATTTATAGAAAGGAAAACTGAGGCCCAGAGAAGTTAGGGAATTTGCACAGAGTCAAACAGCTAACAAATTTTAAGATAAAGACCGAAATGTGGGCCCCCTAGTTTTAATTGCAATAGCATGGCATTATGATACAGCATTTGATAGAAACCCTTTAAAAAAATTAATCGATAACAGAGGATGGATATAAAGAGATCGTATTGGAAGAGGAGACTCAAAGCCTTATAAATGAAGCAGGAAGGTAGTCTAGGGCAAAAGGAATAGAGGCAGAAAGCAGAAAGATTGTGAAAAAACAATAAGGGGGCTTGATTCTAATCAAGAATAGTGAGATATGAGATATCAAAGTACAATTGATACTTGTTTTGCCTTTTGAGAAACAATACCTTCCACCCTTCTCTTGAGAACTGTTTCTCCTCCCTTTCTAACCACATGGTTCAGATGGAAGAACCATGTTTTAATGTGACCTCACTCTCACTCCTGACTACAGTAGATTGGTGTAGGCATGGTGACCTGATCCAAACTGGACCAATTAAAGACTTTCCCCAGAAACTGTGCACTTGAGAAAGAAAAAACAATCCCTTCCCTTTGATGGAAACCATATTATAAATTCCAGCAGCTTTTAATAATCAGGTTTCTCACCATTAGAGAACTGTCCACTATGAAGGTAAGTAATACGGATACCAAAAGTAAGCTAGATAAGAGAAGAGAGAAAGGCAAAGTCGTGGCTGTGCTCAAATCTCTGGCTTTAATTGTTCTTGAGATTCAGCTACTTGTAGCAGTGACAAGATTTTTTAGAATATGAAAGATCAAGTGAATTCCTAAAATTAATCTATGCCATAAACTTGTAAAAGCTGTATGTCTCATCCTCTTCCAATACAGGATTAGCTGTTTCTAGAGTCTCAGTCAGTGGCTCACATGATTTACAGAGTTTGCCAGAGTCTACAATTCTCTATGTAAAACCCTCAGTGGGGCTATGGGAGATCCTGGGTACACAGTACTGCTGTTGGCCTTAGGTTGCTTATCATCTGAGAAAAAAGAGGCAAAATGAGTCAAAGAATGGGAAAGTCATCCGCAATAGTCATATCATGGAATATGAGCCAAACACCACATGAGTGATGGAGACCAGAAGTGCTGCTTTGGAGTTCAGAAGAGGGAGCAAGAGCTGGTGACCTACAGTGCACAGTCAAAGATCCACAGACGTAGAAAGTGGGTCTGGACATTGAGTAGGATCCAGATAAACACAGAGGAAGAAAATGAGAGGTCATAGAAATGGGTTCAGTGAGTACTGTCTGTTTTTTTGAGGATTTTACTTGTTTATTCTTGTAAGAACTTTTGGGTCAGACTAACCTACAAAGCAATCACAGAATCTCCTATTTGAACAATTTGATCCCATTCTATTCTTGAATAACTCCCGTCAAGTGCAGAGGTTTTTCATCCAGCGCTCACTGACCCTAACTCTATTTCGATAGAAATTCTTAGACTTTTTTACATAATTTGGTCCCTAGGTTCATCACACTTACTACCAAAGGTCAATTCATGACTCATAGGTTTTGCTAGATTTTTTTCAAATTATTTTTATGTTGACAGGAAAGAGCCTCCTATTTTTCCTTTCACCCTTTCTCCTCAAAAAAAAAAAATATATAGTATAATCTCTAATCTACTGTATATAACTGGCTTGTCAAAATTGTGACCACTACCAATAAGTATCATTGTAATATTTTTTAGTTGCATAGCACTTTACATTTTATAAAGTAGCTCCAAATACATTGTTATGGTAGCCCTCTCCAGTAGGCAGGACACAGATTTATGACCCTGTCTTATAATGAGAAAAGAGGTTCAGAGCAGTTAAGAGACCTGCCCAGACTGTGTACTGGATAACTTGTTCTAATTCTGCTCCACGAAAATGGCAAATTCATCTATAAAAAACATGCCTGGCTTCTGATACATGCAACCTGCCAACATAGGAACTGCATGGACTGTTGAATCTTTCTTCTCCAGGTTAAGGCTTCAACGGTTTCTTTCATTAGCTCTTACCTAATCCAGTTTTTAATCCCACTTCTGTGCCCATATCAGAGACTAAGGGCACAAGTCATGAGTATCAAAGTTGGGGGGAATGTTAGATACCATCTAGTGGGAGGTGCTCAAATCTGGATTGCACATCAGACTAACCTGGGTAATTTTAAAAAACTACGAATCCCTAGACCCATCTCCAGACTTATAAAATCAGAATCTTTGAAGTTTGGGGCTGGAGAAGAGTAGGGGGAGCAGTGGCAAGGACATAGTCTTTTAAATTTTAAAAACTAAATTGTTTTTAAATAAAGTATAGAAAATAATATAACAAAAACACATGTACCTGCAAACTAAAATGAGAAAATATTAACATTTGGTCATGGTTATGTAGAGAAGTTATGCTTTAATGCAAAACTATGCATTGTCTCGAATCTAGAGCAGGAGTCCCCAACACCTTGTATGTGGACCAGTACTGGTCCATGGCCTTTTAGGAACTGGGCCGCACAGCAGGAGGTCAGCGAAGCTTCATCTGTATTCACAGCCACTCCCCAGCAGCACCATCTCAGCTCCACCTCAGATCATCAGACATTAGATTCTTATGGGCAAGCTAATCCCTCGTGTCAAAAAGATTGGGAATAGCTGCTCTAGAGGATATCTCTCAGGGTTATCAGATTCTGATTCTATGGGAGCTATTGTACAACTCTGCATGTTGTAGTTAATGGATTTCAATGCAAAATTATTCTTGTCTGTAGTCATTCCAATCCGGTCTCTTCCTTTTACCTTGGAAAAGGAATTTTACACACATTTCAATATTCCTGATCTATAAATGTGTCAGTTCATGGATTCTCTTTTGAACCCATTATAACATCTGCCTAGTTCGCTCACTGATAAAGTTAAAGAAAATCTAGAACTTGTTCATTTTATATCTATATGAAAGTCAGGATTTTATAGTTTTTTTGAAAATTATCTTTTAACAGTTTCTTCAGATCTTTTTTTTTTTTAAACAAATCTTTAACAGATCTGTTTTAAAAAATTAATCTTCATGGAAAATATTAATATATACTAGATTTTCCATTCTGGCCTCATTTTGCTTCTTCTCTCCTCAGAGGCAACCACTATCATGAATTTAGAGTGGATCCAAGACACATCTTTATACTTTTCTTAAGCACATAAATACTCAAAAATAACATATAATATTAATTAATTTTTAAAACAGACTTAACTGGTATAATTACTCTATGACATTCTGTAACTTACTTCTTAACAGTAAATGTTTGAGATCTCTATGCTGATATATGTAGTCAGTATTTTTAATGGCTAGTAGTATACTTTATTTTTCTATTTCTTTTTGAGACTAATTTGATAATTTATTTCTTAGAAAAATGTCTATTCTATTTGTGTCTCAATTTTCTAGTCTCAAGTTTTTCAGTTTTCTATTCTGATCTTTTCCTTTATGGTATATTAGTTATGCCCACACTTTTCATTCCTTATATTGTTTATTTTTGTCTTCTCTATGTTTTTTTCACTTTTCTTTTTTTCTTTCTTTCCTTAGAAATAAATTCTTGATTATGATAATTACTTCTCTTATTTTGTTGTTGTAGACTTGCTTTTTAATGTTATTAACTTCTGTTATTATCTTAATTATTTCTTTCCTTCTCCTTTCCTTGTTTGCATATTGTATATTAATTATGCCTTCATGTTTTGAAACGCACTACTTTATTGTTGTTCAATTCCAGTATTTTGCAATTGTTTTTGCTTTGATTTCATGCTTAACTTCATGAATTCTTTAAGAGTCTCTTTTTTTAGTTTCCAAATATAAGGTTGTGGTTTTAGTACTATTTTGTATTAGAGTTCTAATTTAATTACATTATTGTTAGGAAATGTGATCTACATAAGACACTGACCTTTGAAATGCTTAAGGCTTACTTTGTGAGTCTCAAGCATTTTCTAAATACGTTCCATTTGATAGAAAAGAATATATATTCTGTATGGGCAAAGGGTCAGCAGAAATTTTTGGTTCACTTGGCACATTTGAGACAGAAGTATTGAAATCTTCCACTCTGGCTATATGTTTCTCTTTGTAATTTTGTTAGTTTTCTGGACTATGTTGTTAAGTACATATGATTTTATGATTATTTTACCTATTGGTATATGTTCTTTTTTCTTATTATACGTATATGTTGTTTTTTCTTATTATATAATGTTCCATTTTAATTAATGGTATCACAGGGATTAGTGTTTTTACTTTAAATTCCATTGTGCCTAATATTTTTGTTAGCTTTCTTTTTTTAGTATTTGAATACATCTTTCCATATTTTTTTATTTTCAACCTGTCTATGTCATTTTAAGTGTAACTTTTGTAAACAGACTATAGCTGGATTTTTTTTTAAAAAATCCAATTATTAGTTCTTCTTTTTAGGTGCATTTAATTCATTCACAATCATCATAACTAATATGTTTAGACTTACTAATACCAACTCCTTTTGTGATTTCTTTTATTGTGATTTTAATCTTATCTCATTTCTTAATTTCTGTGATATTTATATTTTTATTTCATAATATTTCATTATGTTACAGCAGTTTTTGACATGCAGAATTTTTAAAAACTTATAAATTGATTGATAAATTATGTTTTTTGTAATGGTTTCTGGTTTTTGTGTTATACTTAGAAAGGCCTTTAGCACTCTAAGATTATAAAGTAAATCCTCTCACATTTTCTTCTAGTGTTTTAATAATTTTATTTTTAAGTGTGAGGAATGAATCCAACTTTTTTTTTCTATTAGAGTTGAAATTCAATATTATTTTATATTAGTTTCAGGTGTACAGCACAGTGGTTAGACATTTATATAATTTACGAAGTGATCCCCCCAATTAGTCTAGTACCCACCTGGCACTATACATAGTTATTACAATATTATTGACTATATTCCCTATAGTCAATATATATCCCTGTGATTATTTTGTAACTAGCAAATTGTACTTCTTAATCCCTTCACCTTTTCACCCAGAAGCATTAAAATCCTATTTCCTAAATATTTTTTATTTCACTTTTTTTCCTCTGCTGTTTTGAAGTTATAGATTGTATTTCTATTATTTTAGTGGTTACTCTTAAATTTTCAAATAATGGTTATAGATATTTAATATCTCTATTCTCCTCAAACTATCCATTAAATAGTCCCCTTCCCCACTCCTCACACTGCCCATCTTCCTTGTTACTATGATCTAGACCAGGGGTCAGCAAACTACAGACAACAGGGCAAATCCTGCCTGCTACCTATTTTAGTATAGCTCATGAACTAAGAACGGTTTTCACATTTTTAATTGTTATTTCAAGAATGAATAGTTCATAACATCGAAGTTGTCAGTATTCATAAATGGAGTTTTATTGATACACAGCCGTTCTCGCTTTTTTACAAATTACCTAGAGCTGCTATCCTGATATAATAGCAGAGTTCAGTAGCTACAACAGAGCCTATATAACCCACAAAATCAAAAATATCAGAAATCTCTGTCCTGACCTTAAACTTTCTAAACGACCTTCTCTTTGCCGTAACTTATACTTTATGCAGGCCACATTCAAAGAGAGTAATTTCACTTTTTTCAGCCTTCCTGTTTTGGGCAGCAAAGTCTGACGAGCTTCTGGTTTCAGGCGGTGAGTGCAGGCCAGGTCTCTCATGTGCATGAGAAACTGAGTTCTCTATAACCTCTTGATTACAGAACTCAAGCTGCCTCTGTCTTTTTTGTACGTGGGACACAGTACACGTGCTTGAGCCTTACTTGTCACTTTAGATTTCTATTCCATTTCTGGTCCACAGAAATATTCATCTTGCCTTTTACACAATTATATGGTATATACACACACACACATAATTGCTTTGTTTGGAAAGAAAAAGAGTTTAATGTATAAGCTCAGAAATGTGATTGTTTCTTCTTATAAGCCCATGAGTCTGACCTTGCAAGCAAGGGCCAGCAAACTACAGCCATGAGACCAACTCTGGCCCACTAGATGTTTCTATAAATAAAGCTTTATTGGAACATAGTCACATCCATTCCTTTCCATATTGCACATGGCTGCTTTCACTGCAAGAGCACAGTCGGGTAATTGTAACAGAGATCATACAGCCTACAAAGTCTAAAATATTTTCAGACTTTTACAGAAAAGATTGCTGACCCCTGCTGTAAACAACAGAGAGACTCTTTTATTTATTTATTCTTCCTCATATGGCTTTAAATGCCAGGTTTATGATGATAACTCCATGAACTTCAGTCTTGTTTACTTAGCTGGATATCTCTGTTTGGCTATATATTTGGCATCTTAAATTGAACATGCCCCAAATCAAATCCCTTACATTTTCCTCATGCCCTCCCTTCCCTGCATGACTTTCTTCCAGTCGTCTACTCTATGCCGGCAAATAGAAGTCCTGTTCCTTCCCCTTGATGAAGTCAAAAATTTTAAGGGCATCCTTGATTTCTTTCTTTTTCTCACTTTCCATGTCTTTTCCACCAAAAACCTAGAAAAAAAAAATGTACCCAGAATCTATCAGTAGGCAACGGAATATGACCAGTTATCCTGCCAGGGGATAAACTGTCTCAGTTGTGAACCAGGTACAAGGAAAAGTAAGTCAGTGAGTATTGAAGTCAATCTCAATGGGAAGTTTGGCATGGAGTCTTTTTCATAAACTTGGGCTCAGTCTGCTATCTTTGTTGTGACTATTGATGTTTTCTTATCTTTATGAGAAAAGGAAATATTCTAGCCTTCTAGTGAAGGCCTTTGGATTAAACTCTCAAAAGGAAACCAGCCTCACCTAATAAACTCACCAGAACATAAAAGGACATGGAAGAGAATAATAAAACTAATGTGCTAATCAGTTCAATAAATGCCTAAAGCAGACTTTAAATCAAATAAAAGACAGGAAAGGATGCCTTATGTCAGAACTTTGAGACACACAGTGATAAGAAAACATTTCCTTGGCTTTGAATTGCTGAGATAAAAATAGTAGTCAATTCAGGAGAAGTGACCTGACCATCAAGAGACACCAGTGGCAGTTGCTAAACAGGCAGTCATTTTCCTTTCTGTCTTCTTCCAGAGTTGATGGAAACACTCATATGGCAAGTGGTGAGGTACCTTTGGCTTCCATCTCACTAGCTGCGTGATTAATGTGAAGCCTGCCTCCCGGGGCATTGGGATTTCTCTCATCTAGTCCTCCAGTTTTGGGTATTCACTTATAGGCAAAATTAGCAAATAGGTGAAGGTTTTCTTTGTCAAACATCCATCAGCCTCAAATCCCCCTTGACCGCTTGATCAGTGGGAAAGCCATGTATATCAATAGAAAACCAATTCATACCACTGTGTTAGCAATCTAATTCATTTTCCTGTCTAGGGACACTGGAGCAGGCAACAGTTATTATTAGCATTTCAAAAGGTGGAATTCCAGCTTCGATGTGCCCTGCATGGAATACAAATGCTTTGGGGTCAGTGCCAGTCTTGATATCCCTGAAAATGAAACTACTTACCTCTCCCGACTGCCACAAGTCAATTCCAGTTTAGCGGGAAAGAGTCCCTGTTCTACATTTTCTCCAGGAGGAGGATCAAATTCTAATGTTGTTCTGTGTAAGGAAGGAGAGGCGTGAGCCCACTGAGGATGCCCCAGAAAGATGGAGCACATTCCTTCACTCTCTCCTTGCCTCCCATCAGCTCTGCCCACAGGCAGGTGCTACGAGTAGAGTAGGATTCCAGAGAAAAATCGTTGCCAGGTAGAATTATTAACCTGCAAAAGGCCCTCATTCTAGCAAATAGACAAATTGAGAATGTGAGTCATTCTGCAGACTCTTCGATAAGTCAATACCATGGAAAGGGGGGAAGCGAAAGAGCATTTTCCTAGATCAAAACAGACTTAACAAGGAACCAAATGCAACTTATGGTCTTTCGTTGGACCTTGTTTGAACAAACCAATCCTAAAGGCTCTCTGGAGAACAATTAGTAAAATTTGACTATAAACTGTATACTAGATGACATTAAAGAATTAGTGTTGATTTCATTAGGTGCGATCATTGTATTATGGCCATTCTTATTTTGTTGATGATGCATATAAAGCATTAAAGGGTTGTGCTAGTTTCCTAGGACTACCATAACAACTCTCCACAAACTTGGAGGCTTATAGCAACAGAAATTTATTCTATCACAGTTCTGGAGGACGGGAGTCCAAAACCAAGGTGTTGGCAGGGCTTATTCCCTCCACTGGCTCTAGGGGAGAGTCCTTCTTTGTCCCCTCTAGCTTCTGATAGATCTCGGCATTCCTGGCTTGCAGCTCCATAACTCCCATCTCTGCCTCCCACCTTCATGTGGCCTTTGCCTCATCTATATATGTCTTCTTCTCTTCTGTCTCTGTCAAATTTCCCTCTACTATTCTCTTATAAAGATACTGTCAACGAATATAGGGTTGAATAATCCCCTAGAATAATCCAGAATGATCTCATCTCAAGATCCTTAAATTAATTACATCCTTCAAGATCTCTTTTCCAAATAAGGTAACATTCCATCTTTTACCATATAAGGCAATATTCACAGGTCCTGAAGATTAGGATGTAGACATACCTTTTGGAGCCACCATTCAACCCACTACTGGGGTGATGTATCATTATCTGAAATTCACTTTAAAATGATTTAATAAAAATCAATTGTGGATGAAATAAATAAGACAAAAGTTTAATGACTGATAAATCTAGGTGGTAAGTATATGGAAGTTCAGTGTACTACTTCTTCTAATTTTTGTATGCTTAAAATTTTTATCATAAACCAAATTTAAATTCTTCTTTTTGTTAAGAGAAACTCACTAAGGAGTTGTTTCAGTGTGAGAGAGAAGAGTTTGGGCTCTGGGGTCTGAATGCCTGGATTTGCATCCTGCCAGGCTTGACATTTACTAGCTATGGGATTTTGGACCCGTTACTTAGTTTTTCCATCTATAAAATGGAAATAATAATAATATCAACTTCAGATAGTAATGAGGTTAAATGAAATAGTGCTCCGGGGTACCTTGCAAATAAAAGGGCCTGACAAATACTAGTTATATTCATCATTATGTTGACTTTTGTGAGATTTCCACCTACAAGATTCCACTGTTAAAACACTATTACCCCTGTTTGTAGTGCAGGGAGGGGAGTTTACATCTTACCCTAGAATCTACCACAAAAAGATTCTTTTCAGGTTTAAAAAGGCTCACTATTATTTAAGACAAACACTCTGAGGAAGGAGACACGGGAGGCCTACAGCATGTGTGTTTGAATGTGTGTGTGTGTAAATGTGTGTGTGTGAAAGTGTGTGATGTGTCTGTGTGTTAAGGAGTGGGGAGCAGGAAGGGATGCAGTGAGTAAGGCAGTTGCATAGGCCTGGGGGAAAGAGTGAAGCAGTGACTGGGGAGACAGGGAGATTCCAAAAACAAAGGCAACTCTTGCAGACTTTTAGGCAATCCCCTACCAGCTATTGCCTGGTGTCCAATTCTTGGCTACAATGCTATAAGAGTTAATGCAAATTCCCAAAGTACCTATTATATCTAGAAGCTACTTTAAAGCTAAGTGACTATGACTCAACCTAAATGGAAATGTTATTGCTCAAGACTTTCTCCATGCTAAACCACTTACTTCAGAGTAACTCCCTCCACCTCACGAGGAGATTGCTGCTTTTGGAGTGTTGGAGGAGGCTCAGGTGTGATCCCGCAATCAGGGAATCCCACTGTTCCAGTCTCGATGGAGGAGGCGGAGCTAGCCCACCTCAGGTGGAGTGCTGTGGCTGCCGCCACCTCCTCTCACACCTCAGGGTGTCAGTGCATCTCCAGGCAATTCACACTTCATATTTAGGGTGTCACTTCATTTTTAGATCAAGAGCATGAAGGCTTAACCCTCCTTCAATTCTCACTTAGCATCATACTTTCCCTCGAGCCCTTGCAGCACCAAGCATGTGCAAGACCAGCAACAAAAGAAATAAAAGAACTGCAACACGAACTTAAAGATGAAACCTTCAAAGGTGAAAGGGATGAAATGCCAAGGAGACATGAAGCTCCCCCAAAAGGTCCAGATGCTTTTTGGAAACAAATCTGTTTGCAAACACTGCCTGTGTTGTCACTTTTTACTCCCCCATAAACGGATAAAATGATAAACAAAATAACAAGTCTCAAAGTTGAGGTCCTAAATTTCAAGGCCAAAACCCATTATGTAAACAGTACCACTAAAACTTTAATGTGACAAAAATGCAAGTATGGTAGGAATGAGATCCAGCATTACTAATAAGCTCCCAGCTGATGTCAATGCTTCTGGACCATGGGCCACGCTTGGAGTTGCAAAGATACAGAGCTGTTTCTCAAATTTGGCTACACTTTGTACTTACCAGGGGAGTGGACATAAGACTGATGCACCAGAGGTTCTTATTTGTTCTTGAGTGTGATCTGGGTATCAGAATTTTTTCAAGTTCTCCAGTGTTGCTAATCTTCAGCAAAATTTGAGTCACTTGGTATAGAGGTTGTTGATTTTCTTGAGGTCATGGGGGCCAGACTCGAAAGGCTTGGTTTAACACCAAGTGACTCTACTGGCTGAATGTTAGAATTTTCTGAAGAACCTTTAAATAATAACACTACTTGGGATCCACCCCTAGAAGTTCAAGTTTAATTGGAGGGCATGAACATTGGAATATTTCAGTCTCAGCTGATTCTTATATATACCCAAGTTAAGAATTGCTATTGTAGATGATGCATGAGGGAACTAGAAAATGTCTTTGTCACAGGAGGAGTAGACATAGCTTAGAAGGAGAAAATATGATGGTTATGAATAAACACATATAGTACAGCAACTACTCGCTTTGGTATTTTGTAATAATAAATCTAACTTTTAGGTAGATGATGGCAGGATTAAGCATAGGTTTGGATTGCACATCCATATTTAAACTTTCCCCTGCCTTTAATCCCCTTATTTGAAGAGTTAAAAACAACACAGTGTTTTACACTTATAGTGGGTACAAGGTCTGTATTTAATGGCCTGTCACCAAAGGCAGTGTTATAATATGTTGTTGAGTGGGAACAATAAAAGTATGGCAGTAATGAGGATAAATTACACTGTAATGTTTGGGGAAAATTTGTAAGACAGGCCTGGAAATATTAAATGACATTCGGAGGCTGCAAAATTGGGTTCTGATCAGTATCCACATCCAAATTGGCAGAGCCCATCATAGGGATGAACTGCGGATATGAGGTTTGGATAGGAAACATTACGGCCTCTGGCATAAGTGCTCTTTGAATACATGTGGAAAAGACATAGTCTGGACTTGGCTCTAAAGAATGGACAGGAATTGGTGTAGGCAGAATTCCTATGTAAACCAGTTTGTAATCATGATCATTACATAATTAAGACCATAAGTACCAAGCTCTAATGAGAAGAAAGCTTAAAACATTCATCATGTAGTTACTCAATTTTGGACAGGTGAATTACGACAGAAGGTGGATATAGGGGAAATTTGTAAGAAATACCAGAGACTATTTAAAAACAACCTTAGTGTATGCCCCCCACATAGGCATGCCTAAGTTGAAGATAAACATGAATGTAGAAATACTGTCCATTTAACTCACAAAGCAAATGAGGACAATAGGGAGGACAAAGTGGAGCTTAACTTCATGAGAAAATAGTGGCTTGATGGAATTAAGGATGAATATGAAGAGGTATGCGCAGAGATACTCTTCAAGTATTATCTGTGATGTCAATAAAGTGAAAATAGCCTAGATTCCCAACAATAATGGATTTCGGGTTTTTTTGTTAGTTTGTTTCCTTTTACCTATCCACTTTACTGAGGTATAATCGACAAATAAAGTAGTATATATTTAAAGTATATAACATGATGATTTCACACATATATATTATGAAATGATTACCATAATTAAGTTAATTAACCTTCACTGGAGATTTGATTTATTAAATTAGGAAGTATGATACCTTATGCAATCATTAGCAATCGTAATGTAGAATATTTATTATTATGGGAAATATTAATGATAAATTGTTACGTGAAAAAGAGATATAAACGGTATGTACAAAATGATCCTAAGTGCGTTAACATATAGAAAAGGGGTTAGGAAGATATAAATCAAATACTTAATCATAAATGGGGAGATTATAGGTGATCCTATGTTTCTTCGCTGGAGCTTTTTTATATTTTCTAAGTTTATCGTATATGTATTTATTTTGTAATTTGAAAAAACATATCGCTTAAAAAGCAGAGTTTGCCCAAATAAAGGGAAAAATATGGTAGGTCAAATGTAGGGTAAGAATGAGAAAGTCTAAATAAGAATTTATGGAGTATCTTCTGCGTTTCTCCAACAAAAGTTCTTCTGTGCCTTAGAAAGGAGGGAAATTTGTGGCACCATATGAGAATGACAGAGCAAAGAGGATGCTCCAGGAATAAAGGTAAGTGCCAATTAAGTATGAATGCTTGGCTTTGGTCTTCTCTGAAAGATGCTACAAAAAGTCTTGGTCGCAAATCATCTTGAAACAGGTAGATTGGAGGAATGTGGCTAAGTAAAACTCATTAAACACTGAGTGTGGCAACGGTGTCAAATAAGGATACTTAAAATTAACAAATAATGAGGTGGCCAGCCTGAACATCAAGTATAGGCAGTGTCTGCTAACTTACTGTTCATTTGTAGCTGCTAGCTAGAGGAGAGGTACATGGATGAGCTTGCCATTCCCCTTGGAAGCTAAGAGGAGGTAGAGAAAAGGAAGGCTGTCGAATTGGAGAAGATGGTCTGAATGAATCCAGCAAACAGAAACAGCCCAAGGTGCACATCATGAGTCAGGGTAAGAATTAGCCAGGGCGATAAGAGGGAAGGGGATGATAGCCAGAGAAAGGAACCATGTGCTCAGTTCAAACAGGTGCCATTTGCCCATGCCCAGATGCTTCACAGGCGTAACAACTAGACTGAGGGCAGCCATAGGAGAGGCATCTCTTTCATCTTGTGCAGAAGCACATTATCCAGCACTTGCACTGAGAGCGAACTGGGCTCCTCCTTATGATTTGCTGAGAGCCCAACATCCTGAAATTAAACAGAAAATACAAGCAAGCGCATAACTCAGTGGCATCGAAATAAATAAAAATATAAGCAGAAAAACAGGACTTGCCAGGAATGAGATGCATCTCAAGGGGGGAAAATACACACACACACACACATATAAAATGAACGTTCTAAGTACATAAACATATTAAAAGCACCCAGACAACACCTTGTGCCGGCTTTGGGCTGTGAATTGAAAAAGATCATGAAAGCTTGAGGCACACTGTTTGATGGTTTGAGAGCTGAAATGAGAAGTGCATTCTATTTTTGATCAGGGACAAGGGAAATGTGTGTCAATCTCTGTGTGCGAGTGAAGAACACACTGCGACAGCCAGAAAAAAACATGTGAGTAATACCGGTGACATTTAAAAATCTTCTTTCTCTGTGTCTAAGCACACCCTGGCGACCTCACAGTTTCCTGATAGGAGCAGCGCAGTCATACCCTCCCTGCATCAGATAGTTTCCTCTGTGACACCAGGGACTGTGGAGAGCCAAGGCCAGTAGTTATCAATAGCCTCAGATTCATTGCTTCTGAGTCACAAACAAGTAGGATTTTGAATCATCTGTCACCAAAGTCACATTGTACTATTGCTTCCTTGCCTACACTGCTTCCCCCATACTGGCCTTCTCTGTTTCTTAAACATACCGAACCCAATACCTCTGAGGGGCACATGATATTTCCTTATTTCGAAAGGTTCTATTCCCTGACTTATACATGGCTCATTCCTTTTAGCAATTCATTTATCACCTTAAATGTCCCCTCCTCAAGTCGCTATTATACCACTCTACTTGAATTATCTTTATTTTTCTCATTTACTTTTGATATATTTGTACATTGTTGGCCTCTCCCACCAAAGTGTAAAGAAAAACAGAAACTTGTCTGCTATACTCCCTGTTGTCTCCCCAGCTACTACTGCTTAAGATATTGTTTTTGAATGAGTGAATGTACCATAGGTTAGCATTTTTACCTATACCTATGTATATTTGTGGGGTTCGTTTTCTACTTGAATAATCTATCTATTCTTCTACTAAACAAGCAAACAAACAAAACAGAAACCAAACGAACCATTTAAATTGCTACAGCCATCCCATACATTATAATATCTGATACAGATAGTGAACGTTCTCCCTCATTGTTCTCATTATTTTAAACTTTCCTGGCTAGTATCATCTGTATTCTCCAAATGATCTAGAAACATACTGTATATTTCTTTACTCATTCAGTTTTCATAGTTTTCAGCAGAAAGATTCTGTATTTCTTATTAAGTCTTAGCTAGTTTATACTTTCCTTGCTGTGACAGTATACACCCTATACTAGGAGAGGTCACGCGCTTAGGTCACTGCCTGGCCTTTAAAGTTTGCACCTCCTGATATACAGGAAAGCTAATGTTTCTCTGTATTTATTTTCCATATATTATTTTTACTGGACTCTTTCATTGGCCTTTGTAGATCTTAACTAATTCTCTTTAGTTTTCTAGGTAGAATATCATATAATCCACAAATAACAGTAATTTGTTTTTCCCCTTTCTAAGAGTTAAATCCTTTATTCCCCTTTCTCTCCTATTCTAGTTGCATTTGGTAGAACTACCATGACAAAATTAAATAATGATGGGTACTACCATGACAAAATTAAATAATGATGGGTATTCTTGCCTTGTACATGACTTTAGTGTGAATGTCTCAGTATCCCTGTTAATTATGTTGTTAGATGCTGATTTCAGATAGGTTTTCTTTGTCATACTAAACATAACCTTTTCTCCTAGTTTAACTGCTTTCTTTTAAAGTCAAGAATAGATTCTGAATTGTATCACTTAACTTTTATACGACTATTGAGATGTGTGCTTCGGTTTCTTTCCAATAATCTACTGACATATAAAGCAACACAGCTGGTGGTAAGAATGTGACTCTGGAGTCAGACGCCTAGATTCAGGCCTGGCTCTGCTCTTACTCATCGCGTGACTTTGGGCATGTTACTTATTCTTCCCATTCTTTAATTTCCTCATTGGTAAAAAAAGATACAATGATGAGACCCATCTCATTTATTGTTGTGAGAATTAAGACAGTTAGGACATAAGCAGATCTTAGAAAATGACCCATGCTATGTGTTTGTAATTGCTTTTCAATCCTGAATGTAACCCTACTTTGTCATGCCCTCAATATATTGCTAAGTTTTCTCATCTGTATTTAGAAATGGGAATGATCTCCAGTTTTTTCATCATTCAATTTCTGTCAGGGTTGGCATCAAAACTATATGGTCTTTATAAAATGAATGTAAACTTTCCCATTGTTTTCCCTATGCTCTGGAATAATTAAAAAGAATTGGGAGTAATGTCTTCCTTAAAGGTTTAGAAGAACGCCCTCCAAACTTCCCAGTTACCTTTTTAAAAAAATGAGGTAACATTTTAAAAACTTAAAATTTTTTCTATAGTTATCAATTTTCTACCTCTTCTTAAGTTAATTTCAGTAATGTATGCTTTACTGAAATTTTTTTCAGGTTTTAATGTAGTATTCTCTCTCTCCTTAAATGTAAATTTATTTTATATCTACCATCATATTTCTTTCCCATTCATAATTTTGGCTTTAGTTTTAATTCTCTTTTTTCTTTAAGCTAGCAAGAGATTTATTAGCTCCACCCCGCCCCACCCCGCCCTGCTCGCCGCTGCTGCCTTCCCATACTCACCTCAAACAACCAACTCAGATTTATTTTCATTCTACCATTGTTCTATTTTCTGGTACGTTAATGTTTACCTTTAGCATTTTAGTATTTCTGACTTCTGCTTTTCTTAGAGTTGTTTTGTTGTAATTTTCCTAACTTCTTGAATCGAATACTTAAATTATTTTAACTTTTTTGTTCTTTAATAATAAAAGCATTGAATGCTATGGATTTTTCTCTGAGTGCAGAAGAATATATTTTTTTACTTTTATCTTCTCCATATTTTTGGAGATGTGTTATGTTTTAAGTTCAACATGTGCATATGCAAAGCTATTCTGCACTTCTCTTCTTGTCTAATTAAGAAGAAAATTGCAACTTTAAAAAAAATTAGCATGCCTCCTATTCACTTTCTGTTTTTGCTAACATAATCTGGAGATGGAGGCACTGATCATTGTCCTCAATGTTCAGGTTTTAGGTTACATATTTTCTTTTCTCAGTGGTCACCACTAGGCCTTTTATAATAAAACTTCCCCCTTCTTGCTATCTTAATTTTTCTTTATTTTTATTAAGGTTCGAATAGATCTTTGAAGATTCTTTTTCAAAGCCCGTGGGTGGCATATTTACTAAGTTCCTGAATAAGCAAAAATTTCCTTTTATTTTCTGCTTATGATACAGACCACCTTTACGGAAATAAAAATCTTAGTCATGATCTAACCTCAAAATTCTAAACTTGCACTGTCTGATATATAGGTGTTTACTACAGGGAGCTATTTGGATATAAATTAATCAAAATTAAATAAAATGAAAAATTCAGCTCACTTGTCACATCTCAAGGGCTCATTACCTACATGTAGCTAATGGCTACCTTATAGTATAGCACAGATATAGAACATTTCCATCATCACAGAAAGTTCTATCGGACAGCACTAAGTCTAAATATTGAACCACTGACTTTTAGAATTCAGAGAGGAAGGCTGAGTTTACCTGTCTTTTATTTCTTTATAGGAATATAAGAATTTAAATTTTTTAATTTTAAAATTTCAGTTTGAAATTATAATTTTAAAATTATTAATTTTGAAATTTCACTTTGTAATTATGTAGATTTCAGTTTAGAATATCAATCTGCACATGAAAAGTAGTCTTGGCTCAGGAAAACTTTCTTCAATATTGTCTTTAAAAATTCTTTTCTTCCCTCTAGCTATTCTAGCTTCTTTGGTTTGGGTTTCTGTATTTTGTTCTCTTTTTTTTCTCATGTCATTTTCATCTTTGTTTCTTATTTTACCTTTCCAGGAAAGAGTCTCATTTTAGTCCTCCACATCATTGACTTTATTTTTCCTGTGTGCCAAATGATGCTTTTTTTCTGTAACAATATGAATTTTAGTCTCACTTATATTTTTAGTTCTTAAAATTCCTTCTCATCAGATTCATCTACTTCTTCATCTTATCCTACTATCCTTTTTCTTAATCTATTTTTTCTTTATTATTCTTATTTCTTATTTCTTAGAGGCTATGTTTACTTGATTTTAACTGGAAATTCCAATTTTTTAACTTTTTTCCCAGGATCTCACAATTGGTCACTTTCAGTGATAAGCAGTCTCTGTTCTTCCAAGTCCTCAGCATGACGTTTTCTTTCTCTTATTTTGTGCTATTTTTCCATGGGCTCTCAATTTTTTCTTTAGTTATCCTTAAATAAGATAAGAACAACAAAGAATTTATATTTAACAATAAAGGATTGCCTTTTGCTTGCCTCTTTTTCCCTGTTAACTGCTAATATCTAAATCTCCAGCTGGAAACCTGGGTGATAATGTTCACTGTCTCAAGTCCAATTCCAGGTTTTATCAGTCTCCATCCCTACCACCCACCACTATCTGGTGACTCCACCTCTTAAGATATAATAAGCCACTGGCCCACGGTTTCCTAGGGCTTGTTCCTTTAAATGACTGGGAAGGGTGGAAGGCATCTTGGACAATGCTCAGGAAGCTTCCAGAAGCAGCAACTGTGTTGTAGAGTTATGACTCCACAATTTCTGGCTAGAGCAAGCTCTAGTTTTCTTGGTTATGGTCTCTGTCTCGTAAGGCAAAGTTTAGAAATGCCACCAATCAAAGAGAGTGTTAGATTATCTTGACCAAGCTCTATCAGCTTTTTAGATTTCAGAGAATGCTCCCAGATTCTGTTAATAAATTTTCTATAAGGCTTGGATTTTAGTCTTGCTATTTTTATATATTTTCTGTGTCTTCACAGGCATTCAAGGAGGAAGTTGAAAGAGGGCACCTCAGGGCAGCCATTCCAATTCCATTTTTAACTGGATATCGGCGTTTTTATACACATTTTAAATCTTTTATTTTTTTTCTACTTATAAAACAAGTATGTTTCTAACATAGAAAATATAGGTAGATTAAAATAAAATATGTAACTATCCATGTTACCACCACACCAAGATAACCACAAGTAAGGCTTCCTGCTACATATTTTTTTCTGTTTTTCTTAATGCAATCTTTCTACTTTTCTCATACAAATGTTAGAATATGAGAGACTTGTTCTTGTGTTCAAAAACAGGCAATAGGATCTAGACATTCATACATTCAATAATCAATAAAGTAATTTCTCTCTAAGTTCTTATTATTTCTTAAACTTTGTTAAAACCATGTTAGATGCAGAAGATGCAGAGACTGAAGGTGTGAGGGATTTTGCCCTGAGAGAACTCAAGGTCTGGTAGGGAAGATGGACAAGTCAATGAGTAAATACTGTACATTGGGATTTGTGTGCCACTCTAAAGGCAGGCACAGAGAACACTAAGAACAGAAAAGAGGGCACAACGCCAGAGTAAGTAAGTCAGGAAAGTAGCCCTGAAAAGGGGAAACTAGGACTGTGTCTTTAAGAGTATTTAAGAGCTCCTCAGGTGGACAATTTGGGTGCTGCCAGGTAGAGTGAGAAGGAAGTGCATTCCAAACAAAAAGAATAACTCGCGCAAAGCAGGAAAGAGAGACCACAACATGCACAAGAACCTGCAAATAGTTTGACATGACTGGAGCACAAGGTGTGGACACAGTGTTAAGAGGTTAAGTTTATATGCTGTGTACAAAAGTATGGTTTTCAATTTTTGGGCCACATGAAGACACTGAATGTAGTTAAGAGGAGCAATCTCCTCAGATGTGCATTTTACATGGCCTACTCTGCTATGAATGAATGGATTAGAGGCAGATAGGAAAGAGAAACTACTAAGGGGATGAAGAGGCTGCTTTAGTAGTTCAAGTGTCCGATGATAAAAGTTTGAACTCAGAGAGCAGAGGTAGCATCTTCTCAAGTCTAGTAGGATACCATCTTTCATGAATAGAGATGATGCTACATCTACCTAACATAAAAATAATATATTTTCTGTGAATATTTAATCATGTATAGTTTTTTTCACACATTAGAATATTTCACTGATATAGATTCTCTTACCCTTATTCACTGTCCCAGGGATGTATCCCTCCCTATACATTTGATAACACCTCTTCCATGCAATGTCTTTCTCCATGGTCTAGACCAGGCTTAGTAAACTACCACACACCTGCCAAATCCAGCCTGCTGTCTCTTTCCGTAAAGTTTGTTAGAACACAGCACAGCCTATTCATTTACCTACTTGTCTTTGGCTGTTTTTGTACTACAATGGCAGAGTTGAGTAGTTGCAACGTGGACCATACGTGGCCCAAAGAGCCTAAAACATTTGCTATCTGGCCCTTTACAGAAAGTTTGCTGACTCTTCATTTACTCTTCACTTATCCAAATCCTGCTCATCCCTAAAAGCCCAGTTCACAGTTTCTCTTGAGTCTCCAGACCACTATAATCTTTCTCTTTTCTCTGAATTGGTAGTTGTTATTGTATAGGCCACATGTTATTTTAATTCTCTTATTATATATGACTTGGGTTTCTTCTCTTCCTATAAACACATTTTTTTGTTTTAACAGCAATTGCAAATGTAGGCTTTTTTGAAAACAGGGACCAAATATGCAAAAACTTCTTGCTAACTGTCTACAGTAGTCAAGGCACAATTCTAGGTACTATGAGGAATGCTTCTGGATTTCTCACTGCTATCATTTGTCCACTCCTACCCCCAATCCCACTGCCACTGCGATCCTCTCTCCAGGTGATATGGGTACCACTATTGTGGGATACTTGCACACAGAGGCAGTATACACTTAGGAGACAGCTCTGTGGATTAACTATGCAGTTGGAACTCCATCTAAAAATCTCATGACTCGTCTCTTTATTAACTGCTTCTGAGAAGGTGAATTAGCAGATATCTGTAAAGGACGAATGCTCACTAGAACATTAGTCTCCAAAAATTAATTACTGAGGTCAGTCCTTCAACTCTCATTGGCATTGAAGGAACTGTCCTTTCGAACAAAAGCTGGGTGTTGACAAAAGCCACGTATTAAGCATTGGGAAAAGCTAGAAAAGTGTGCTCAGCATATTTATTTTATGGTGTAAATATGGAAACATTTACAAAGAAGTCATGTATTTCTATCTGTTGTGTACTCTCCAGCTTCCTCCCCTAAATCTTTGTTTCCATGCTCTCTGTCAAGTTCACTTACAGACTGAATGGTAAACTCCGCTAGGAGTATAAGGTACTATCACGGCACACTCTGTTTGTGAGACAGTGTTGAACAGTAGTAAAGAATGCAGGGTCTGAAGCCAAACCAGGTTCTAAGTCCCAGCTCATGCATTAACTTGTCCAGGTTCCCTAACTGCCCTGTTCCTTTACGGTTTCTCATCTGTTAAATGGGAATGATAACAGTACTATCTCAGAGGATGGATGTCAGGATTCCATGAGATAATACAGGCCAGGTTCTTAGAATAATACCTGGAAAACAATGAGCAATCAATAGTATTCATTATTATTGTTGTTGTCGTTATGTTATGAGACAAGTACTTCTTTTTCTAGAAAATATATTCATTCAGTGACTATTAGTCATGTATGATTTCTTTCAGGCAGTTTTCATGGACTACTTGAAATACTCCTAGTGATCCAGAATCATAAACTTCTCAGCAGTGAGACCATGATACTTTTTCTTTTGGTTGATGCACTAAAACATAGAAAATAGAGCTCTAATTTTGAAACCAGTTGAATATAAAAGCCTTTCACAGAGACCATAATAACTATTTTATTTTAAATAATAATAAAAAAATTAAAGACAAGGAAAAATACCTTACAATACTGATATCACATTCCTGGAACACATCGTAATTGTTTTTCTTTTCTTTTGAATAAAATAACAGTATTATGTTAATATATCCAAAGACAACCTGGAATGTACAATTCATACAGGAACGGAATTGCAAATGTTTGATCAGGATAGCAGGAAGCACACGTTCTGCCACTCCACTCCCAAAATAGAAAACCTATTTAGCACTTTGTAAAACATGCTAAATGAAGTTTGCTTTCTCCTGCAGATAGAGATTTTACTTCATTTTGTGCCAGTGAAATTTTTTAAAATTGCATGAGGAGAGAGCAATTTTTGGCACTTTGGCTAGGAGTACAAAATGTTAGCAAATGGTGCTGAAAGGATCTTAAGTGTAATGTTGGAATAATATTCACACAACACTGCATGCATCTTCATTTTTAACCTATTTACATATTCACAGGAAAAAAATGCTTAGCAGTTATTGGTCTAAAGGGGCCTATTTAAGGGGAAATTGACATTCACAATTTTTGAATGCATTAGTCAAGAAGGTTGCTGCGAATAACAATTCATAAAGAAAAATATCATTTCAGCTATCATAGAAGAACATGGAAGGGTATAGGTGGAAAAATTCTGGACATCAGTGTTAGCTCTGGACACAGAAGGAAAAGCAAGGTGGGAAGGGGGTGAAAACCATATACTGGAAATTTCCGCAGAGTGAGCAGACATTGAGAGAACCACTGAAAAGGCTAAGCAAGACTGACAGAATTTCCAGAGTTCTAACAGGGCTCTCTTAATTTGAGACCATTCGCTTAGTACAGAAGTCTCTCTACAATGGAAACATTCTGTCCATCTGCATAAAATACATATCATTTTATTCATAAAATATTTAACAGCTATATTTCGTGTCCATGGCACAGCAATAAAAACTGTGGTGGGTGTATATCTATCTATCTATCTATCTATCTATCTATCTATCTATCTATCTATCTATCTATCTGTATTTCTAGCCACAAAGAGTTTACAATCAAGTTAGAGAGAGAATGCTGTATTCATGAAACACCAAAGAGACATTTAGGAGGTATAGAGATGAAGTGCCAATCTCTGGCACAGATTGGCTTCTCCAGAAGCAGATGTTGAGATATTGGGAATCTATACCTGTGGAAAGACGGTGAAGGTAGTAGGATTGAGCAGAGGTCAAATTGCAATTTTTTGCAGGTCAATTTTTTGCAGACCATTGCAGGTAAAACTGAAATTCAAGCCTGACAATGCTGTGGTTCACCTAGCAGGGAGCACTGAAGCACATAACGGCCATCAGAGCTGTCCTGCATTGGGCCAAAATGGCGAGTCTTTTTACCCCTGCCTGGATCAGTCGCTGGATGTGGAGAAATCTGAGAAGGGTGTCACCTCCATCGAGATAGCTCTCAGAACCTGCAGTGGATCTTTAGGAGCTAAGAACTGAAGACTCTGCTGATGTTGGGCAATAGCACATCCTGGAAAGAGGCTCTTGGTAGCGTAGCTTCATGTCTGCCATAATTCACTGGTAAGGCTCTTTAAGAATTTCTAATTAAGGCATCTATTAATGAAGGTAGAAATTTGGCAGAGAGATCTAGCACTAGACTCCTAAAAAGTTAACTATATAGAGCTAAAGTACTCCATGTATACATATAGTTTAGTATAGAGGTAGCTCATAAAATAATGTGTTTTCATTCAAACTAAAGGTTAGAAAATTAAGATAATTTTTTAAAGTACAACAAAATATTCAAATAAAAAATATTCTCCCAAATATGAAAAAGTCACAAAATCATCAACAGAAGATCTCCTGGTCGATCGATGCTGCTTGGTTGTACAAGAAAAAAATATCACACAAAAAAATATCACATTGACTGACTCTGAAGATGGTTAACTTGGTGCCATAGAAGTGCCCTTATCCTTTTCAGCTGCACCCAGCTCATCAATAAGCTGCCACTCCAAACCCTGCATGAAAGCATCAGCACACAGCACACATGTATGTGTATGTAAGGCAGCAACAGAGATTCTGTGCCATATAATCCATTGTGTCATTTGGCCCCAGTGTTCATATTTCAAGAAGAATCAGTTTTGACCAAAATTGTATCAAGCACTAGTCCCATGTCCTCTCACATACTGCCAGCTTTCATGACACCTGCACTCTGTGTGGTAAATAGTATTTTTATATCCAATTTTCAGATGAGAAAATCAAGGATGAAAGAGGTCTAGAAATCACAATGAAAAATTGTATTTTTTGGTAAATAGAAGATTCAATTTGAACACAGGTATTACTCCAAATCCATCTTTCTTCCCATTATGCATCTGATCCATCGTCCTAACAGTGTCCATCAGTACAGCTGTGTGTTTTCTGTAGCCCTCCAGTTTCATGAAATATTAATGTTTCCCAAAAAAAGATTCTGTGGTCAAACAAATTTTGAAATCACTAAGCTAAACAAAATTAAACAGAGCTTTTTTAAACACAGGAAATCTCAGAACATATTAATGTGCATTGTGAATCTATAAACAGCTCAAAGGCAGAGGTTTCCAAAACTGACTTGACCACAAAAATCTTTTTTTCCTATAGGCAACTTGCAAAACTAAGGATCCACAAAACAAATGATGGGAAACTCTGCAACACAAGACTTGATACAATCTTCCTTCAGCCAGTTGTCAGAAAGTCCTCTTTGGCCCGGCATGCTACACTATCAACAGGTTGATAAAAAGACAGGTTTTTGTCAGTGATGGGGATCAGGTTCCAGCTCTCCAGGGAGAGAGAGCCACCTCACCAGTGGGTTCTTCATTTGATTCAGCTGTATCAAGCCAATGCTAGGAGGCACAGCCATTTGGGGAGACTGAGTTTGGGTTTTTTTTTTCTGGCAGCTTTGACAGAAAAAGATAGATTTAAAGTTGTGAAGAAAAACAGATTATAAATAACAACATTGTAGGGCTGTTCTGTCTCTGAAAGGAATTACTTAGAATTCCATGGAGAACTACTAACTTCAAAATGAAAAAAGCAAATGGAAGAACTTACACACACACACACACACACACACACACACACACACACACACACACACACACACACACATACACAGACTCAGAGCTACAAGACAAAGATCAATATTCTCACCATGTAAAATACTGGCCTGACAGCCAGCCATTTTGAAATATGTAAATTTTTCTTTTTTTATTCTTTAGGCAGTAACCTTGGGGTGGGGCAGGGGTGGCTACAAGGTTAGCTTCATCTATGCAATTTGATAGCAACTGCTTCCCAGAGTTGGTCTGGCAGTAAGTTTGCCTATGGTGTGTTCAAGTGTGAGGATCTGGGATTCATGTTTCCATTTGACTGTTGCCTTTGGACTTCTGTGCCTCTGGGTTACTAGGACTGAAAGAAAAGCAGTTACTCATGGAGAAAAATAAAAGGTGGGTGGAATGAATAACAACAAAGTCAGGAATCTAAGATGCCACAGCCTCCAGGTCCTCTAGAAGAACAGCTTCAAACAGCACGTGGGTGGCAAGTGGGTTTTATTAGTATTGCCATAAATTTCCTAAACCTCATAGGAAATGTCACCTCTGTGGCCAGAGTGGTAATAAATTAGGAATCAAGAGAACTTAAAATTCCACATTGGAAAAGGTGTTAGGCTCTTCCTTTAAGATTCCTATTTAAAACAATTATATATATCTACGATTTTCCATCTTTTATTAAAATGGCAGACATTTTTCAAAAACAAGCCATCATTACTTAAAATAAGTACAAGACAATAATTATAAGACAATAATTGAGGAGGTCTTTCTGGAACATCAAATGTAATTCATGTTAGACGGACTTGAAAGCAAAAACATGGACATAGTCAAGAACCAAGTCATAGCGAAAGCCAGGGTTTTTGCTCATGGGTAATAACACTTGTGATCATCAAGACTGAAAAAGGAGCTTTCACCTACAGGGCTGATGAAGAACAGGATGACAAAAGAGTTTTAAGATGCAAAAATATGCATCAAAAGTTTGTTACCGAACTCAAACTTGAGAAAGAGGCTGAAATTATTTTATCCAGGACTTAGAAGCATAGCAGTTGGGACTCATGTTTGAATATTTAATGTATTTCCACTTTTTATTTTATTTCATATCTTTTTCCATCTCTTTTTATTCCATTTCTCCATGGGTTTTGGACAGCATGTAAAATCGAGATAATAAAGTTGTCCAATAAGACAGAATGTCTCTTAATCTGTAAGTTTGGTTTAAATGCAATTGAATCATGAAGAATTTTGAGGGAAAATGCACACTCAAGTCAAGTAAACTTTTTACATTAAAATAATATTTGTTGCTTTATTGTTTACTGGCCATTTTCATTTTTTAGGGAGTGCATTGCTTGCTCATTGCTCATTCATTATATGAAAGTGTTTCTATTTTTCTTATTGACTTTTATGAGCTAATTCTATATTAAGTATAAAAATTCTTTGCATTCTATATAAGTTGTACATATTTTGGTAAACTAGTTTGGGCATGTTCGGAATATAATGAAACACCTTCTCTTTTTACTAAAAATGAAGAGAAATCACATAAAAATATTCACCAACCCCAAAAACAGAGGAAAAATTTTATATTTTACTGACCATTTCAAGGTATATGCTGCATAAATAATCCAGTCCATCATCTGGGTTATTTTAATCTTAGTGATAAGTATATATTATTTTTTTTAAACTTGGAAAGCATAATAGATTTTGAGTATGAAACTATTAAAATTACCAAGTAAAATTTAAGCTACTTTAGAAAAACTTTTTTTTGCATCTTCAGTTGTGTTTCCCAAAAGAAGAAAGTATATTTTCCCCTTTATACTCAAATTGTTGAGATGTGAAATGAAGAGCTAATTTTATGAATTAAACTTAAACTAAAAACACATATGCTCATACAGGTAATCACTCAAGCAGGCATTGAAAAGAGTGTCTGTGAACAAAATAAAAATGCTTCCTGTTTTCTCCTTTTATTTCTACTCTTTGTAGTTTTGACAGGACCATTTGTGTTGACATACAAGCATGATCTGGGTGGATTTTCTAGCAGTTATACTACCATGGTTTTGGAGACTCCTTAATTCTAATAACAGCAATGATAGAAAAGTCTAAGATGCCAACTATGGAGCTGCATGCTTTCCATGCATTACCTGATTTAATGAAACAACCCTATGGAGGTAGGTACTATGATTAGCTCCATTTTACGTTTGAACAAATGGAGTCACCAAAGGTTTAAATAGTCTTTTGATTAAAGTCACATAACTAGTAAATGGCAAAGCCTGATTCACGCCCAGGCCTCATTGGCTCCAGACTTAGGGGCTGACTACTACAGTACATTACCTCTTAAAATGCAGAACAAAACAATGAAGGGAGTTATTATCATGTTTGGCTATTTAACACAGGAGGCAGATTCCTAATGGAAAAAAGGGAGGAAATCTGATTGCTCCCTAAATCTGCTTTACTTAAAAAATTTTGCACCTAAGTATCAGGGTTTACTGAGATGATTATCTGGCCCCTGAGTTCAAGCTGTTATAGAGGAGACAGATATACAAATGAATAAATGCAATTTATTTTGTCAGGCAGGACAGCTTTACATAGGAGGTAACATTTTGGCTAAAGGTGGAAAGAGATGTAAGGAAATTTGTCACATAGGGTATTTCCAAGCTCCCCGTCCTTCGGTTCCCCGTTTGATCCTCCATACTTCCATAGGCTCAAAGTACACATTTCTGACACAGGCTCTGGCCCTGGGCAAGACCATATAAAGGCTCCCTTCAAACAAATTGTGCGCTCAAAGTCAAATTCCATGTTTGCTGTTGGTGCTAGTGTCTGCTACATGTACAAGATGTTGCTAAATCTCTCTAGTCTCAGTTCCTGGCCTTCAGTTGCCCAAACTACCTACCCTCCAATCTCTTACCTACAGTCCACCATTCCTACTGCCTGAGTATTCTTCCCTCCCAGCTTGGTTCATCTCCTCAAGCTTGATTCCTTTGCCTGATCATAGCTGTTTCAACTGAATTCCCTTTTGCAGCTTCTGATAGACTGAACACAGCAAACTCTCACCCATCCCTGCCTCCCTGGACCACTGGTCTGTCATCGACCATCCAAATCCCAGCATGACATTTCATCCTCATGTCCATTCTCCCCTGGCCTAATTAATCTACATTTAAGCAGCTTCCACAAGTTGTATAGTTGTATTTTTTTCTTTAGTCCTCAAGAGTCAGTTTAGGCAAAGTAAAATAAAAATAGGATTTTTTCATCTAAATGAGGATCAGTGTTTAGAAATCTTATCTTTATACATGAAAAAAATCATCTATATTTATTTAATTAGTGATGCAAGATGAAGTGGCAAAAATAACCTCTGCATCCTACAAAATATGTGAGACTGGAATGAACAAGAATGTCACATTCCAGTGCTTTCAACATGTGTGCCCTTCAACTATCGGGGCTGACATAGCCCAGATGAAGAGTGCACATGTTAAAAATATAAAAGCAAATTTTAAAAATATAAAAGATATAAGTTGGGCTTATTTATAAATTGGGCCAATTTATAAATTGGGCTGTAGCTGTGACTATAAAAATACGCTGTCTAGTGTACAGAATTATGATTATATACCCTAAAGAAATATTGTCATTAAGCCCTGAAAAATATGAAACATCTGTTATTCATCTCCACAGAGACAAGAAATATAAATAGCAGCAAGAAAATTTAAGTTGGATACATGGAAGAATAGTGAGCGTGGTTAAACCAAAGAGCAGGTTAGGGCAGCCTTTCTATCTCACCAATGACAGGGACATTTTTTCTTAGATGACTTTAGAAACACCACTTATAGATTTATAGAGATAATTCTAAATTGGGGGTAGCTTAATACTTTTAGGGGTGTATTTCTGATGGAAATTTCCACTGCAGACAGAGACCCATGCTTAAGAATAGGTACTTACAGAGATGAATGAATGTCACAAAACTAAATCTCAGACATCTTTCAGTTTGTGAGCCTCTTCGACATTTTTCTCATGACTTGATGCCACTCTTTCAGATTTTGGTTCAGGTTATTTCCTCCCTAAGCAAAAGAGGGATTAAAATCTAGGGTAAGGAGAACCACTTCTTACAACTCCAGATGTATTCTGAGCAGAGTAGCTGCTCCCAGCTTCACCTCTCATTGGCGAAATCAAACTGAAGGAATTGCAAATCCTTTAGGGCCACCTCTAGTGGGTTTTTTCAGTTGGCTGAAAAACCTCAAAGGTAAAAAAATTTAATTAGGAATTTAACATTGGCTTCTAAAAAGAAGTCACAATATCTAGGTTTCAATCAGGGGAGAAGTTGAGCTACTCACAAAAGAGTTTCCTGCTGAAAATTCTTTAGTGGCAAGAAGTGTGTCTCACTAATTGGGGTGATGGCCAAGAGGAAGTCAATGGCCAGCCCTTTGCCCAGGGTGGCTGCCTCTACTAGGAATGGCAATATGCCCTTTTTGTGCACTCTGAAAGGTACCCAGTGGGGAGGCCTGAGGAACTACTGGCTGCCTTTGTGGAGAGGGCAGGTCTGGACAAACCACAGGCCAGCAGGGCTAAGCAGACACCTGCTGACAGGGCCTTTCTTCCTTATAAACTAGTCCGGGGGATTCCATTAGAGAAAGTGCTGTTTCAAGCAACCCGTGGCCACCTTTAATGATTTCCAGGGAAGGAAATGAGTCTCCCAAATCAATTATGACACTCAATTAGGTTATTTAGGCTGATGAATTCCAAGTGAAATCAGAGGATGCTACGTGTGATTCAATGGCCTGCAACCCAGCTTCAGGGCCCAGGGACTGCCATGTTAGTATTTTGCTAATATTCCCTTTATACCTTTGGAGTGCAAGGCTTTCTGCTAGCCCAGTCCTGGGCACAGAGTGAGCAACCAGTGAAAAATGGCTGAGTATAAATCTCAATGCCTCTCTGAGTTTGGTCAGTATCTAAGCACTCACTTTGGTGATTAGGAATGCTTGATGTACGCATTTGACATAATGAAAAAATGCTAAACATCTCTAATGCACAGACTTTTCAATTCTTTACTGATTCAAATAGTTAATCACACAGATGTTTTTCAATAGTAAAAATTTCAAAATAATTTGTTTTTATATGAATACCTGCCCTCTGAGAAAGAGTGCAGGTAAAAAGAAACAAACATTAAATCCATAATAGGAACTATGCAACTTGTCTCCGTATTAGAAGGTGATCTACAAATAAGAGCAGAGTCTGTGTGTACAAGTGTTGTTGAAGAGACCAGTTTGTCATCAAGCTCTCTTTCCACGACATACAACATGAAGAGTTCTCTGTAGTCCTGTAGCCCCACAACCCCCTCCCCGGTGTTGATACTGTGTCTGCCACCACAGGCCTTACAACTTCAGGGGTGCTACGATTTGTGAAAAACACCCAGATAAGGGCACAGCAAGTGACTAAATCCCCCTGAGTCTCGCTCCCCATGCCATGCTCCCTGCTCACTAAATCAAGCATCCCATATCCACCTGAAGGGGGTGGGGGAGTCTTTTCTAATATGCACAAAGGCGCCATATCATCCAGCAGGGGCCCCGTAGTTGTGCCTCGTTGCATTACTGTAGCTGTTTCTGACCTACTTCTAACATAGCAACTTCACTGAAAGTGCTTGATAGATGTCCATACCTGCAGAGTTTTACTACAGCAAACCCCAGAAAGAGATAAAAGAGAGTTTGGAAAAAGTCAACATCCAAAATAAAGGCTCAGAATTTTCCAGAATTGTGGAAACACGAGTTCGCAGACGAAGGAAGCACTACATAAGCCAAGAAAAATAAATAAAAAGAAATCCACCCCTGATACATTTTAGTGAAACTGCAGAAAACCAACAACAAAGGGAAAATCTTAAAAGCAACAAGAAAAAATGATCCACAAATTACAGTTAGACTTTCCATTGCAATAAAGGAAGCCAGAAAAGAGTGAAATAGTATTTCCAAAGTGCTGCCAGAAAATAACTGCCAACTTACATTCTCAGCACAACTGTGCTTCAATCACAAAGGCAAAACAAAGACATTTTGGGGAAAAAAAATGTTGAAATCATTACTGAAAGATCTTTACTAAGGAAATTACCAAAGGTGGTTATCAAGAAGAGAGAAAATGAGCCTAAGAAGGAAAATTCAAGAGACTCAAGGAGAAATGCTTAAACATGGAGGCGAATCTAAGCAACATTGTTTGTATAAAATATTAGTAGTATTTAATTTAATGGCTTAAAAAAAGAAACACTCAAAATGGGAGAGAGAATTCGATTAGAATTAAAATATATTAAGGATCTGTGTATTCTTCCAAAGGGAGACTAAGGCATTGATTACTGACTTTGTTAAATTTACTTCCAAATTTCAAGAGTAATCACTAAAACAAGACAAGTAAAATTAATACCTTTCAAACCAAAAGAGGGAAGAAAATAGATATAAAAAATACAAACAAAATATCATCCATCAAACCCCAAAAGGCAAAAAGATAAATGGAAGAAGCATAGAAAATTAAACCAAATAGAAGATAATAAGTAAGATGGTTAAAAAAAAAAAAAAAAGAAGCCCAAATGTATCAGTAATCACAGTAAGTATAATTATATTAAACTTACCAGTTAAAAATAAGAGTATCAGACTGGATGAAAAATAAAACCCACTGTGTATTGTTTATAAGTGATACACCAAAAACATACCTAAGAACACAGAACAGTAGAAAATTAAAGGATAGGAAAAAGAAAACTACCTACCTTTCACCATGCAAATACTAACCAAAATAGAGTTGGAATAGCTATAATAATAGCACATGAGATAGACTTTGAGACCAAAAAACACATTTTTATGGATAGAGTGTCCCAACATAATGACAAAAGTTTCAACTCCCCGGGAAGATATAACAATTCTAAAATTGCATATAACTAATAAAATAGCGTCAAATGATATAAATCAAAAGTTGATAGAAAATGGACAAATCTTTCCTCATAGTGGGAGATTTTGACACACCTCTCTCAATTCTTAATAGGTCAAAGAGATTTAAAAAAACTAGTAGCAATACAGTGGCATTTTGTTGTGCAATCATTTTATTTTTTTAAATGAGAAATATAAATAACTGCCACTCTGAACATAAAGGCTTGATCTAATCCTAGTAAAGAGCAAAGGAACCTTTTGCTTTATTTAAGCCTCGTGGTGGTTGTATGTATAATTTCCAGTAGGCATTTTGGAAATTGTAAATTGTTTAGAGACCTTCTACATTACTAACTCAATTTCATACACTGTTCTAGTAAAACCCACACACTTTAAATATATTAACATTGAAGATTTGAACAACACAATTCATAAATTTGATTTAATGAACATATAGAGAAATCTGAATCCAATAACTTAAGAATACATATTCTTCTGAAGAACTCATGAAATATTTATGACAACTGACCAAATGTAGGTCATAGAGCAATTCTCAAGAAGTTTCAAAAAAATGATATCTGACCACAACAGAATTAAATTTAATATCAATATATAAAAGTCAATTACATGTCTATACAGAAATAGAAAGATGTAATTACCAAAAAAAATTATTCTATTTCATTTGAAATAGAATAAGAAGAAGAACCTAGGAATAAATAATACTAGCATCAAATATTTACATGTTTCTTATTATTTCCCAGAACTATTTCTATTTGCTTTACACATTAATTCATTTGCTATTTACGATAGCCTTTTGAAGTGAGCATAATTATTACTCCCATTTTAAAGATGAAGAAACAGAGGCACAGAGAGGTTACGTAAGTTTACGCAGCTGATAAATGGCAGAATTCAAACCAGCCAGTTTGGTACCAGATTCCACACTCTTGGCCCCTATTCTTCACTACTTCTCTAAAGATGTGAAAGATCTTTCTAGGGAAACCCATAAAGCTTTATTGAGAGATTCAGACATAATAAATCAGTGGATATACCATATTTCTGATTAGAAAGAACATAGATCATTAAGATATCAATTCTCCCCCCAAATTGTTTCCTAAATTCAATGTAATTTCAGTAAAAATTTCAACAAGTTGCTTTTAGGAACTCAACAAAGTGTTGCTAACCTTTATATGACAAGAACAAAATAGTCAATAGACTTATCATATACTGTAGTAATTAGAGTGATGTGGTACTAGCACAGAAATAGATAAATTTAATCCAAGGAATTGAACTTAATTTCTGCTACCACCCTTATGCTACCACCTATTCTGGCTAAACAGAGCTTTCAACTTGTGGAGCAATTGCTTCCTCAAAGTATCAAATGATTTTGGTGAATAATTTTTACCTTTATCCTCAAATGTGGTCAGACAAAAAATTTCTGCAATTCTAATAAAGTCTATTGATGTAGTTAATGTCACCAGTGATAATTTATAAGAATATGGAACTCCAAGACTCTTATACAGAGGGGGCCATAGAATTGTTTGTGCAAATCAAGACACCTTTGAGAATGAGAGGGAGCTCTATTTATAATTAAATTATACCTGTCAAACTAGAATGCATAGTCAGCCTATTTTCACTTCATTCTGTGCTCTTTTAATAACTAGTTTGAACAAACTGGTTCAAACTTATCACCTATACCAAGTATTTCTAGGCCAACTGATACTTTTTAAAAATTATTGGTCAGAGTAATTTAAGGATCATAATACATGTCTTTCTATGATAAGTCCACCTTGACCATTAAACTAACTAGTCAATAACCACAGTTGAGCAGTGGGTACAGAGTAGTATTAGAGATAATCATTCTACCCATAAAGCAGTGGGATTGGAGTCTTGAGTTCATATCCTTTCTCTGTCTCATGAATCCTTGTGACTTAGGGAAAGCCAGTTAACCCCTTTGAATTTAAATTTCCACATTTGTAGAATATAAAAAATAAAACCTATATTTCTGAGTTGTAGTAAGGAATGGACAAGATAACAAATATAAAAAGCTAGCTTAACTCCCAGCCCATAGTAGGTGCTCAATAAAGAGTAAATGTAGTGTAGTTATTATTGATAGTAATGTAATGATTGTTATTACCTGGTACATAGTACCAGGTAAAAATAACTTGAATGTTTCCATTGAAACCCATTCTTCGAGCGTTAATCTCAAAGGTGTACAGCCCAACCCCAGTGATGCCTGAGGCTTGCCTTCTAGAACTTCAGCATGATACCCACAGTCAAAATCCACTTCTGCTATGCTCTGCCTCCAGGAGACACTGAGCGTTTTCTCAGTGCAGAGCCCTTACCCATCCATTCAGATCCCTGCAGATCACTCACCTCAGGGCTGTTCCAGATCACTGTATGGCCCCAAGAAGTATGCTCTCTCAGTCTCCATGTCTCCAATCTTTTCCTCTCTGGCCCATCTTAAATCCATGGGACATATCCATGGCAACCAACATTATGACTTCTGTCAAATAAAAAGTATAACATTCGTACATTCATTTGTTCATCATAAACTCAATACAATTGGTTTAAAAATTTGGGCTCCAGGATGAGGCAAACCTTCTCAGTTTCCTAAGGGGACCCCAGCCTAACCCAAAGCCACAAACATGGTAGAGCCAGAACCCTCATTTATTCCAATTGTTGCATAATCGACATAGATAAAGAGGCATAATTCCCTTGAAAGATTCTCAAGGTCCTCCTTAAAGTGTGTTTCCCTCACTATTGTGGTTCTAAACTATGGCCACAGCCTCAAGACCAAATTACAGCCCTTGGCGGCCGTTTTCAGTCTGGTGGTTACGGCAATGATTTTGGAGTCACGAATCCTGGAGATTCAGCCAACTATTCCCTGGGTAACCACAAGCAAGTAAGCTGCCCTTGTCTCAGTTTTTCTATCAGTCAAATGGGGGAATTTTTCCTTTCTTCCAGTTACCTCAAAGGCATATATTATGACAATGAATTACCTCAAAGTCACAGTAAACATGGAACTTTCCGCACAGTAACAAAGCTATTCTCAGTTTTTTCCTTCAAAGTATAATTTAAAGGATACTTTAGGTTTTGGATGTCTGAATGTTATAGCTGGAGGTTCATTCAGGGGTATTTTTCTCTAGGGTTACTGAGCCACACACTCAATTGCTTTAGTGCGTTGATGGAGGCTGTAGTATCTTTCAAAACATTAAACCAAAAAGCCTGCATTCAGGTCAAGAGAACAGCATTGCTAAATCATGCTGGTGGCTTTCTTTAATCTCAAAGGCTCAGGGTTCCCCTTAATATAAGCATCTGACATCATTTGAAAAATACCCTAAAGAATATCATTTGATATTCACAAGTAAATAAGGTCTGGTGAAGATTCCCACCTCTGCTTCCTGTCCTTGTGTGACATGAATATACTTCTTTATTTGCCATGTTTCTATTACTTTTAGTTCTAAAGGGATCCTTTTTCCACACTCCATATTTTAATATTTTAACACTGATAAATTCTATTAGTTCTGTGCTTACAATCATTAATAGACCTATGGAGGTGAGACTCCACCTACAAATACTACTTTCAGAGTAGCTTTGAGAGATAACTTTAAGCTTGAGTTCCTATAGTTGACAAAAGTGAAAGCCGGAGGTGGAAAAAAATGCCATAGATGATAGAGGATCTGTTTATCCCTCTGGCAACAAAATCAAAGTTGTGATGGAAACAAGGAGCAACAGCAAGGAAAAATCACCTGGCGTTTTGATGAAGAAGCCACACAACTATGAAGAAATCCAAGAAATCACACTGCAATGGCAGAAGGTAGGATGGGGCGAGGACTCGGGGCTGCCCGGGCGCGAGCAGCTTAGTGAGACGGAGGCTGTGGCAGTGGCAGACGCCTCTTAAAGGGGCCTCATTGGCGAGCGGATTTTCGGGTGATGGACCTGCTTGCTCTGAGCACGTGTAGGTTTGGCTGCGCGCAGCGGGCAACAGGGACTTACAGGGAGACATTGTCGGAGTGAGGTCTGAGGAAGGACTCACTCTGTACAGAATTGCCAGGGTTATCCATTGTTCCCTGTTGAGCCCACCCCTCTCCCAGTGCGTGGACACAGCACCGCCATAGCTGTGACATCATCAAACTGAAAAACAGAGGTCGCTCTGCCCAGAGGATTCCCTGAAACCCCACCTCCCCCAATTCGGGCCCCACCCAAGCCTCTCCAGGTATATCCTCAGTGAGTCACGTGCTCCCTGCTGAGCAGCGCCTAGACACACTAGAGCCAGCTGGCCTCAGTTTCTGGTCTGGCCTTTTGAGGCAACTGTAAGCACAGCATCTGTGGATTACTTGAATCTTAACAGGTGGCCCTAGAAGGGTAGAGGCTTGGGCTAAATTTGGCCTGCAGCTGAATTCCTCTCAAGACTGTGCCATGGGACACCTACTTCACAAATTCATACTTATAAGACCGGGAGACTTAGGAGCTTTTCTTAGTACATAGAAACAGACATAGAAAGGCAGCCAAAATGGGAAGACAAAGAAGCAGAAATCACATGAGAGAAGAGAACAGAGATCCAGATAGAATGGAGTCAAGTAATCTAACAGATGCAGAGTTCAAAATACTGGTTATAGAGATGTTCGATGAACTTTTGGGAAGTGTAGATAAATTCAGTGAGAACTTCAACAAAGAGATAAAAAACATAAAAATGGAAATGGAAATTATAAAAGAGAACCAGTCTGAAATGAAGAACACATTATCTGAGAAGTATATTAAATGGAATAAACAAAGGAATAAACAAAGTGAATAAAGAAAAGGATCAAATGCCCTATCTAGAAGACAGGAAAGCCGAGGACACTCAATCAGAATGGCAAGAGATAAGATGTCAAGACTATAAAAATAATTTAAGGAGCATATGGGACATTATTAAGGGTCTAAATATCCATCTAATCGACATACCTGAAGAAAATCAAGACCTTAAACAGCTCTTTGAAGAAATAATGATGGAAAACTTCCTTAACCTGATGAAGAAAATGGACGTAAAACCCCAGGAAGCTCAGATAATCCCAAAAAACAGGAATCTAAAGAGGCCCACACCAAGACATATCATAATTAAAATGCCAAAGCTTAAATACAAAGAAAGAATATTAGAAGCAGCAAGAGAAAAGCAGACAGTTACCTAAAGGGAACACTCATAAGACTGGCAGCTGATTTCTCAAAAGAAACTATGCAGGACAGAAGGGTTCGGCACAAAATATTCGACACGATGAAGACCTAAGATCTACAACCAAGAATATTTTATTCAGCAAAGCTATCATTTAGAGGTGAAGGACAGATAAAGAGCTTCCTAGACAAAAATAAGCTAAAGGAATTTATCACCACCAAGCCAGTGTTACAGGAAATGTTGGAGAGACTTCTTTAAGAAGAAAAAACATGTATCAAAAATAGGAATAAAGAATGCTAATAACTACATTCCTGTCAATAAGTACCTCAAATAGAAAAGAATTAAATGCTCCAACCAAAAGATAGAGTGGATGAATGGATAAGAAAACAAGACCCCTACATATGCTGCCTAAAGAGACTCATTTCAGATTAAAAGACACAAACTAAAAGAAAGGGGAAGGAAAAAGAGATTGCTTTGATGGACCTGAAAGGTATTTAAGTCAGAGAGAGGAAGATAAACACTATATGATTGCACTTATATATGGAATCTAAGGAATAAAAAGAACAAACTAATCAAAAACAGACTCACAAATATAGTGGACAATTTGATGACAGAACAAAGGAGAGGAGGGTTTGCGGGGCTGGGAGAATAAGGCGAAGGGTTAAAGAATACAAATTAGTAGCTGATGGATGGTCACAGGGATAGGGAGCATGACATAGGGAATGCAGTTAGCATTAATACATTGGCTAGGTGGAGGGTCGGGGAGGGAGGGAGCAATTAGGGGGATCGTTTTATGAACTATGTAGATGTCTAACCAATATACTGTATACTTGAAACTAGTTAAAATAAATAATTTTTTTTAAAAAGTATAGCCATTGGGAAAATAAATTATGCAGTTAGCAGACAGGTTATTTTTAAAAGAACTTAAACTATATTACTATGTTTTCCTCTTTAGTATTGTTTTTTGTGCATATCACTTTTGAATAAGAATGTAAATTTTGATAATTTCATGGAATATTAAAATGTCACATAATGGAGATTATGAATACATTCTATTTTGTTTTCTAGAATGGTTAGTTGACACCTGAAATAGAAAACTCATCGCACTCATTCTCTCCTCGTGTAAATAAATAAAAAATTATAGTACTGGGGATTTTAGCAATTATAGTCCACAACTTTAGTGTGTTTCATTATTATATGGAGGATTAACAATAACTCCATATATATATATATATATTAACAATAACTCCATATATATATATATACACACACACACACATATATATAGTATATATACATAGTTAAGTATATATATATAACTATATATATACACACATATACTATATATGTGTGTGTATACATATAGTTAAGCATATATACACATATATGTGTCTTAAAAGGACTCAAGAAAGTTCTGTATTACATATGCATTAGACATAGGAGATTAACTCACTCTGAACTGGGATGGTATAGTGGAAAGATAATTCATCAATTAGAAATTCAGCTTCCCAGGTTCTGGTTCAAGTGCATTTGACTTCAAAGTGTCATATCGGTTCTGCCACTGTCTTCGTGACTTTGGGTAAATCCCTTCATATTTTGGAGATCTAATTTCCTGGTAGTTGTCGGTTGAGTTTTGTCTCCTCCCACCATGCAAAAATAAAAAAGATATATTGAAACCCTAACCCTCAGTACCCCAGAATGCGACCTTATTTGGAAATAGAGCCCTAGCGAATGTGATTAGTTAAGACGAGGTCATACTGGAGTAGGTTGGGAACCTGATCCAGAATGACTGGTGTCATTTTAATAAGTCATTCAAGACAGAGTCACACAGGAAGAACACCCTGTGACAATGAAGGCAGAGACTGGACTTCTGTAATTTCAAGCCAAGGAATGCTAAAGATTACTTGCAAACCACTAAAAGCTAGGAAGAAGAGGCAAGGAAGGATTCCCCTAGCAGCGGTTCCCAACCTTTTTGGCACCAGAGACCAGTGCTCCTATAAGAATCTAACACCTGATGATCTGAGGCAGTGATGCTAGCGCTGCAGAGCAACTGCAAATACAGATGAGGCTTCACTCACTTGCCTGCCCCTCACCTCCTGGTGTGTGGCCTGGTTTCTAACAATCCACAGCCGGCCTGTGGCCTGGGGGTTGTGCACCCCTGTCCTACAGGTTTCAGAAGGAGCAGGGTCCTGCCACAACTTGATTGGAAACTTCCAGCCTGCAGAACTGTCAGACAATAAATTCCTGTTATTGTGAGCTACCCAATTTGTAATACGTTTGTATGGCAGCCCTAGTAAACTAAAACACAATCTTTAAATTAAGAGGGCTGGACTCTGAAAGCTTCGTTCATAAATATATTTTTATTATTCAAAGTCAGGTGTCAACACACTTTCTATAAAAGGCCAGTTAATAAATAATTTAGATCTTGCAGGTAATGCAACCCATTACAAATATTCAACTCTGCTAATAGAAACCTGTCACAGACAATAGTGTAAATAAATGAGCATGGCTGTGTTCCAATAAAACTTTATTTGTGGACACTGAAGTTTGAATTTTAAATCATTTTCCTATGTCACAAAATATTATTCTTAAAAAAAAATCCCCACCATTAAAAAATATGCAAACCATTCTTAGCTCCCGGGCCACACCAAAACAGACAGGACTGGATCTGGTCTGTAGGCTGCAGTCTGCTGAACCCTGTTCCAAGTTGTTGATATAAGTTTGACCGACTAGGCAGACAACAGGACAGAAAAGCAATATGCAGCCTTTTACCCAAGACACATGAGCTAAGCAGTCTGACTTTCTGCAGATAATTGCATTCATGGAGCTATATCTCTCTATAATAAAAATATTTTTATATAACCACTGGAGAATCACATTTTAAAATGCATAATAGAGTAGTAGAATTTTTTTTTTAATGCCATTGTATTACTTTATCTCTTTACTTTACTGGTCAAAGTTAGTTTAATAGTAGACCAAATATTAATAATAAAAACTATCACCATTTATTGAGCACTTACAGAGTGCCAAGCACTCTACTAAATGCTTTATACAATTATGTCATTAATCCTACAATAACTCCATAAATTACATAGTCCTATATCGTGTTTACAGATGAGGCTTAGAAAGATTAAGTAATGTGCCTCAGGCCACACAGCTAGTACCTAACTGAGCCAGGAATAAATCAGGTGATTCTGACTCCAAGGTTCATAATTAAGCCACTTTACATACTATTGTTAATTTCTTGCTATGGTTAATTTCAAATGTTTCATTTCCAAATAAATATTATAGTTTATTATAATAAATTATAATTTTTATTAATTAGTGTCAAAATCTACAATTTTATTAATAATAACCAATTTAAATCAAATATATAATTCACAATAACAACAAAGAATAGAAGGAAAATATACTTCATTCTACTCGTTAAATTAGATCAAATATAATATTTGATTTCTTTACCTCAAATATTGGCATTACATGAGCAAATGACCCAGCCTTAATCTGAAACTACTTAGCTCTGCAGAAAACATAGAGTACAATGTATAACTAGATATTGTTTTATAATATACTCTTTTCTTACCACTCAAATGAAAGAGGTGGGAGAAAACTAACAAACTTACCTGTTGATAGTGTACGTGATTATATTCCTCATTCAAGTGCATTGGCAGATGGCAGAAAAGAGAAGAAAGGATAGAGATACCAAGGAGATGGAGAATGGTGTAATCAAATACAAAACCATCTGGATCCTGTCCCTTTGTGACCTAGTGTTTGTGTTTAAGTTAAACCTTTTGTATCATCACCTGACAGATCACAGGCTGAATTTCTAACCCGAAGCATTCTGTCGGCAAGCACAGAGCAGCAAATTATTCTTTGAGAAAATTATACACTCCATCTAGAGAAAGGTTAAGTCAATGAAATTATTAAAATGGTAGAACAGGATTTGAAGGCTTAACCTCCAAGGATGCCATCATGCCTGGCACAAAGAGAGCATACAATATGCCCATTATAAAATGTCCACAGAGTACAAATCCAGCAATCTGCTTTGTGTTACTTTCTAATAAACGTCAGTGAGGAGAGTGTTTATAACTTGAAATTTGGGCAGGGAGGGGGGATCCAGTAGCTTGCTACATGGAAATACATTCTCTTTGTCGATTCCAAGAAAATGTCAAATCAGTACAACTGCTCCAAGACTCTTGGTCTTCACTTCTGCTTTGATTAAGCTGCATGTGCTATGTTTTTGGCATAACGAGCTGCATTCATGGTGGGTTGACATCCAATGGCTCAATAAAATAAAAGGCCCCACAGATTTCAGTGAATGCAATATTCACAGCTACTCTGCAGTTGAACAAATTAAGACAGAATAAACAACTTGATTCAAAACAAGTTAGAAATAGAAGTCGGCAATAAGATTCAAGACCAACTTCAGTTCTACTTACCTTCTCCAGCGATGGCTGGACTACAGAGCTTAATTTTGATTCCATTGTGTCAATGGTAGCTATCTAGAATCAGTTCTCATTTCCAAAGCTACAATAGAATTATGGAACTCTCACTACATCTTATTGGAAACCAGCTTTTGCCATTTAATTTGCCTCAAATGACACTTATTAAGGACTTTACTAGATCTAGAGGTAAAAAGGCTAACGATATACCCTACCCACGAAAACCTGAGATCTAATGATGGGGTTAGGGGACCCTCAAAGCAGATAATTTCAATTAAATAAAGCTAAAGGATAAGATAAAGGTACCGAGTGAATGGGAAGCTGGAGGAGGGGCACTAAGTCCAAACTAGGAGTCCAAAAAGGCTTCTAGGAGGGGATGATGCCTAAAATAACCACACACACAGCATTTCTTCTCAGGGCTTCTAGGCAGTACTTTGCACTTCTATCTCCCAGGCACTTTGTAAAAGGAAAGAATAACAATGGTCAGGAAACCAAGAGCGGTGTCCTCTCTGCCCCAAGGACATTGCTGGGTGCCAAGTTGTGGAATTTGGCAGGCAGCCACCCCCAAATTTGAAGGGAAGAACTTTCATTATTAAAATATATTCAGACCCACCTAGGTTTCAGCTTTGAGACACTCTAGATGGAGAAAGGTAGTTGTCCAAGAACTTCCAACTTCATCTCCATTGAGTTTTTGTTCCCCCAGTTTCTATGCGTTGATGATGGTACCACTACCCCCTAATGCTACCTCTAGGACTTGGGCACTAGAACAGTACACGGTACTTTAGATTCTCCAACTGCATCAGGATGAAGTTTCCAAAAACTTGTATAAAAAAACAACAACACTGGAAAGACAATCTCTAGTTAAGCTAACGAGGTATTGGCTTCTCACCATCCGAAATTCGATTTGTAGGATAAACACTAACTCCAAAAGGCAATACAACTTCATTAGCGCCCTATACTCATTCCTTTCTCCTGTTCTCTGTCCTGCCCAATGAGATGCAGTAACTTTCTCTTCCACCGGGTCAGGCACCTAGTCCTGGTCAAGACCAAGGAAACACCCTTCCTGGTCAAGACCAAGAAAATATTTTCAAACTGCATTAGAGTGTAATGGTTAAAGAGGCCCTGAGTCAGACTGCCTGGGTTTGAACACCAACTCCATTACTTACCAGCTGTGTGACATTAAGTAAATTACTTAGCCTCTTTCTGTCTGTTTCCTCATCTGTAGATTGGGAATAATAATATAGTACTTAAAATTAAATAAGAAAATGCATATGCTATATTTAGCACACTTAGTATATGATTAATAATTATTTGTGGTTATGTTTCCTATCTAGGACTCTAAATTTTGGAAACCATATTTTTGTATAAAAGACATGACTTTCTACCGAACCCTGCTCCTCAGAGAATCATTTCTTAAGTTAGTCCCACTCTTGCTATTCTATTATTGAGCTGTTTTTTCTTTAAAATTATTTCCCTCACAACATGTAATTACATATTTACACATCTGTCCACTTGTTTTTTTCTGTCTCAACCACTAGACTGTAAAATACACAAAGACTGTATAAGATCATCTAGGTTTTACTTACCAATAAAATAAACTAGGGCTTAGAATATCACTAGGTTTTAGAACAGTGTTATTATTTTTTTAATTAATGTACATTAATTCATCAAATATATATATATATAAAGTGACAGGAATTTTGTTTCCTAATACGGACAATGGCATTAGGAGAAAGACAAATTCCACTGGACTACATGTTGGGCCAGAAATTTGTACAGAGGCTTGATAACAAAAAAGTTTTGTACACAGAAGAAACACAAGGACAGGAAAAAAGTCACATCTAAGAGGAAAATCAACATAGAGTCTTGGGCAAGAACCAAAAATCAGAATCGTTGTTACATTTTCTCTCATTCTGATAATCCGGTCCTTCACGGAAGGAAGAAACGGGGACAGGGTCATGTGGAAGTCTCTGAAACTTAGAGGAGCATGGGGATATAGTGCTTTACCCTACCCCCGGCGATTACATTGTTAATTATAAGGGACATTTCTTTGCTATTTAGTGGTATGGCTAT